>NC_040017.1:29274241-29327655 GCF_000972845.2 Larimichthys crocea
TTTACAGAGACTGGAACATCAAACTGGCCAATCAAAGGAACCCCCGAAGACTGGATTTTAATCCGTATTTCTTAGATCGATCTTCAGTTTTTGGTTCACCTCAATGATGAATCGTCCATGCAGACCAAAGTTTGGTCATGAGTCCCACAAGGTTCTGTACGAGGACCACTTCTATTCAGTTTATATAGGCTTCCTTTAGGGAATTATTAGGAATCACTCTATCATTTGTTCATTGTTATGCTGACGACACCCAATTATATGTACTCGATCAAGCCGAATGAAACCAATCAGTTAAACTAAACTCCAAACATGCCTTAAGGAATAAAAGTTTTGGATGACGACAATTTTCTGATGTTTAATTAGACAAAACCTGAAGTTCTGGAATTGGAGCCCAACACCTCAGAAACCTCTTTCTAGAGGACACTTAGTGACTTTAGATGGGATCACCCTGGCCTCCAGCTCCACTGTAAAAGAATTTGGAGTTGTAGTTTTGATCAGGGATTTGGGTTACCTTTGTAACGTCACATAAGAACAAATTTCGAGGACTGCATTCGCCCCACTGACGTAACATCGCTAAAAGCAAACGCATTGTCTTCAGGCGGATGCAGAAAACTAGTCCACCTTTGTTACTTCAAGGACATGGACCTATTGGTAACTCTGTTGTTATCGGCCGGCTCCAATAAGTTCGCGAGGACGTTTGCAGTTTAATTCAGAATGCTGCTGCACGTGTTTCTGACAGAAACCAAGATCAGAGATCCCACGCTCCCATTCTGGCTTCCCTTGCATGGGCTCACTGTTAAATCTATAAGAGAATTAAAAATTTCTTCTCCCCCTTACTTACAAAGCTCTTCATGGTCAGGCACCATCATATCAAAAAGAGCTCAGAGTTACCTACGAACTACCCTCTAGAAACACTGGCTCCAGGACGCTGGGTTCCGTGTGGGGTTCCTTGTGGTTCCCTATAGTACTCCAAAAGTAAGATTGGGAGCCAGAGCATTTCAGCGTATCAGCTCCTCTTATGTGGAACAAACTACCATTCTGGGTTCAGGAGGCAGAAAACACGGTCACACCTTTAAGAGTAGACTGAAGACGTTTTTCCCGCTTTGATAGAGCTTTAGTTAGTGCTGGCTCAGGTCATCCTTAGTGATGCGGCCATAGGATTAGAACTGCAGGAGGACTCTGTCGGTCTGTCTGTCGGTCCTCCTGTCCTTTTCGGGTTAGTCCTAGTCAGTCACGGTAGTGGGTTGAAGATGCAGCACATCTCCTCTCCCTTTACGGAAAACTCTCTCTCCTCTCTCCTGTCTCCTCCGGTCCTCGGTCTCCTTCTCTCTACATCTGTAAACCTTCATGGCTCAATGAATCATGTCACTAACTAAACATTTCTTCCCTGGAGTGTTCTGTCTCTGGGCCTGTCGTCCAGCAGGTTTCTCGGGGATCGTGGCTGCGAGTGTGGTTCCGCATGGAACGTCCAACTACACATATGACTAAACTGTCATTATTGTGCCAAATCTGCTACTGTAATCATTTTTTAGCAGTCATGTGATTTCATGTCATTTTATCATTTATTGTAATATTCAATTGTCATTTTATCAGTCATTGTAAATTCATTGTCCATTTTAGCAGTCATGGAAATTCATTGTCATTGTTATCATCCAGTGTATACATTGTTCCATTTTATCATTCATTGTAAATTCAATTGTCATTTTATCAGTACTTGGAATTCTTGTGGTCCCAGTTCCATCATTCATTGTAATGCATGGTCATTTAAGCAGTCGGTAATTCAGTGTCATTTTATAATCTTCTTGTATACTTGTCAGTTTAATCATCATTTAATTCAGTGTCCTTTTATCATTCATTGTATTGTACAATATGTTTTGTGTTTGATTTGGTTCGTAAAACACGTGACATCTATTGCACGTCTGTCCGCCTGGGAGAGGGATACTCCTCTGTGGCTCTTACTGAGGTTTCTTTTCCACCTTTTTTTTTGCCCTGTTGAAAGGTTTTTGTGGGCAAGTTTTGCCTCACGGGACCGAGGTCTAAGGACAGAGGGTGTCCACTCCCCTGTAACCAGATTGGAAAGCTCAGAGGAAAAGGACTTTGTGACTTTGACTGTACAAATAAATCTGAGCTGATCTGATTTGTTTTAAACCAATGTGTCCCCCACGCATTAATGCTGCAATGTCATGTCACTAACCCAAGTAGTAATCATAGTAGGTAGATGGTATGTCTCCAAGTTTTAAGAAACACACAACTTCACAGATTAATCTAAATACTAAAGGTCGGCTTACACTAATAAAAAAACAGGCTAGGTTTTTATTAGATAACGGGTGAATAATGAATGTTTTGCACATCATAGGTATGACGTCGCTCTCTGCATGAAGAATAAACTTTCTAGTATTACGATCGCTCTTGGAGGACAGTGTGCGGTATCTGTGGACTTTGATACCTTTCCCCTTTCTGAGAATAAGGGGTTTTTGTGAGATGACCTTTGACAGCTTCTCCTCGTTGGTAATGAAACAGATGTGGGAAAGTAAGTTATGAAAACAATGATGGAAGTTGGTTCCTAAAGAACGTTTTTCAGAAGTTTATTCATGTTTTTGCCTGGAGTAGAGGAGCTAGCCCGGGAGAAGGGGGTACAACAGTTTGGATCAGCAAATTCGGCATGGAGATTTCAGAAAGGATCCGATCAGGAGGATGCATCTTAACTTACTTGTTTCCGGTAATAAAGTCCGAATTATTCAAGTCAACATGATTGCGGCGCTTTTCTTTTCAAGCATCCATAGACGGGACTTCGGCAGCCATGGAAAACACAATGCCAATACCATAGAGAGTTTTAACCTGTGATCTGTGCATTGAACTGGCCGCTCATGACAGAAATCTGAAGTTGTTTTGTCTCAACCTGCAGCAAGTTGCCTCTTTATTCTATGAGTTTTTTTTAGTTTATTTCAAGGCATGTGGGTCGGTTATGAAGAGTTTTTGGCTTGATCTTCAGCACGATCATTGTAGACGCTATGTGTCTTTACAAAAGTAAATCAGACGAAAACAACCGATGAGTACATGCTTAATTTTTATCTTACTCACACTAAACAGATACTTTAAATCAAACAGTATGCTTCACACTAAATAAACAAGGCTTTCAGTGTTGTAAATAGATGTTGGTAATATGAATGTTGCACTTGAAATCGAACTTTTACACGTGCACAATCATTTGGACAGATCAGTTCAAGCGTACATTAGAGGGTTGAAAGGAGTGGCTGAATAAGAAGTGCATATGACAAAAAATGCTACATTTGGGTAACGTCATCGTTAACTCTCTGTTAACAATTTTCAAAGCTACCACACAGGGCAAAAGTTGAGCAGAAAGGCGGTGAGGTGTTGCAGGTACTGACGCTTTTTGTCTGTCTGTTTAGACCAGAGAACCAACTTAAATCTTAAATAGAGACAAAGATGAAATTAACCGGAACACAGTGTAGTAAAAAAGATCAACGAGTCCACATATCGTAATTATGTTGTTCAGAGCGGCCAGTTGACAATAGGAAATTTCACAGTACACTTGGTTAATGATGTTTCACCACACAGCTGTAAAGATGACTTAGTGATTCAAAAATCACATTATCAGAAGGGTAGACCATAGAAGGCAAATGTGGCAATCTTATTAAGTGTCAACATGTGTTATAGTTGTAGAGGATAACAGATGGGCAAGATATCTGTCATAGACAACGAGCTAAATTAAAATTCTAGCTTCCAAAGTGTGAAACAGAAAATCTGCAGGAAACAAAAGGAACAGAACAGTGTGAATGTCAGAGAGAATCTGAATCAGAAGGAATGGAAACCACCTGTACTACCATACAGTTCATTCATAAACAGGCTGCACAGAAAGATGTACATAGGTTCATGTAAACTTCT
Organism: Larimichthys crocea; assembly: GCF_000972845.2. Classification (NCBI taxonomy): domain Eukaryota; kingdom Metazoa; phylum Chordata; class Actinopteri; family Sciaenidae; genus Larimichthys; species Larimichthys crocea. The sequence continues at coordinate 29,278,148 of NC_040017.1, forward strand.
GTTCATGCAGTAACCACAATGAGTAAACATTGTAAGAACATAAACTGTGAGACTCTGTGAAACCCTGTGAAACCCTGTGAGACTCTGTGAAACTCTGTGAAACCCTGTGAGACTCTGTGAAACCCTGTGAAACCCTGTGAGACTCTGTGAGACTCTGTGAAACCCTGTGAGACTCTGTGAGACTCTGGTGGTGTAAACCGGACAGTAGATCCCCGAGAGCCTGACCAGAGGAGTGCGTACAAGGTTAGCTAATGCTAGCTATATTAGCTGTTGTTGTGTTGGGTCTCCATGCTTGGAGCTCCCTAACCTTGGAATAACCCACGAGTGACCCGCCATCGGAGGGCCCCTGCCGGTCGGCCCAGCATCGGTGTTCGGGCAGGAGGCTCCTCTGGTCCCGCGGGTCCGAACCCTCCTGCGCTTCCTCCCCGTGCCCACAGCTCTGGTGGCGAGACCGAGACACCCCGTCTGCCCCAGCCGTCCCACGATGGAGCCCGTCGCCGGTTAGCGCGTCCGTGCACGGCCTAAGTACACACGGCCGGTACAGTAAAATCAGTTCTGGTTCCTTTGAACGCTCCAACGTTACTTGGATAACTGTGGAAATTCTAGAGCTAATACATGCCAACGAGTGCTGACCTCCGGGGATGCGCGCATTATTTTAGTAATAATCTACACATAGTACTGGTTCCAAAACCAACAACCTGGACAGGGGCTGGACTCCCTTTAGAGTTGCCCAGAAGATAAATCCTGAGGAGGGTTGCCGACACTGAATTTGAGTCGGGCATGTTCAAAACCTCCGTTGTTGAGGCTGCTGGTAGGAGTTGTGGTCAGGACATCACCAGTGATTATGTGGCATACAGAGCCATCAGTGGGGTAACATACCTTTATTATTATTATTATTTACATATTTAATTTACATTTCATTTAGTTCAGAGTGTGGTGATCATTTTCTGGGTGTTCTGTTAAGGTGAGAGGTTGTTTAGGGTTTTAAGGGTTATTGACTGGAAACATGTAGCGTTATCCGGCAGTTATGCATGACGTCTGCCAGCAGGGGGCGTGTTCGCTACGTTGTGTGGACATGGGAAAAATCTCGCGGAAATACGAGAACGAGATCACACTAAGGATAAACTGTTGTGTTGCCAACTGATCAACAGTTACTGTGTGGCGAACTGACAATGCTATGATATTTTTGCTCTTTGCAGAACTAAGAGAATAAACAGCTTTAAATTAAATGTGTAGTGGAGGACAGCTTCATTCTGCAGGACGCCGTTCATGCTGGAAGTTCTGGTTTGACGACATGATCTCTCTGGAGTTCTTTGGATCATTAAACCAACAGAACAGTTTTATTTTAATCTTATTTAATAAAGATATGTATGATATGAATTTAACTAACAATCATCAACATCATTTACAAAATATTGCAAAATAAAGATTTGAATATAAACTGATTTGTTTCTTACATTCACAGATGGATTTCTATAACACGTGAAAAATTATGAATGAAAATCAAAGTTTTCACACATCAAGATTCAATAAAAAAATGGACTTAAGATAATTATGACTCGTCATGTGATAACTTAATATGTCACATGAATGCTTCATTTGTCTCATGAAACATTTTATTAAACTCATAATTACTGTTTTGACTAATGATGACTGATTTCATATTTTACTTTACATTATCTGATACTTCTGTTCAGAAAAGCCAAAATGTTGGAATACTTTATTATATTAAAGTGAGAGCAAGAACAACTTCTTTTAAGGTGCAGAACGTGGATCATAGTGGATCATAGTGGATCATAGTGGATCATGGTGGATCATAGTGGATCATGGTGGATCATAGTGGATCATAGTGCATCATGGTGGATCATAGTGCATCATGGTGGATCATGGTGGACTGTAGTGGACCCACATCTGCAGAGACCGGTTTTACTTCTCAGAAACTGCATGAACACTAAGGTTTCTAAAAGATGATTGACGTGTCAGCACGTCAGCGTCTTCAGGATGTGCTCTCGGATCTCGGTGGTTCTGATGCCGTAAATGATCGGGTGGAAGCAGCTCGGGAACAGCAGGTACATGGTGCTGAAAAAAACCCGGACGGCTGCAGGAAGACTGTTTCTGATTCGATATGACAGGAAAGCAACAACTGCAATAGTCAGGTTGATGGTGAACACCATGATGTGGGTGCTGCACGTGTGAAACGCTTTGACACTGGACCGGCCAGACTTCAGCATGGAGGTGAAAATCACCACGTAAGACCCAGAAACAAAGACGACGTCGAACACCGGGATGAAGAACACGCTCAGTAACCCTGTCAAGTTGTTGATGGCGGTGCTTCCACAGGCCAACTCCACCAAGGCCATGTGCTCACAGAAACAGTGGTTTATCACGTTTTCAGCACAGAACGACAAGTTTCCTGCCAGACTCACAAACAGAGTGATCATGACGACGTTTCTGACCACCAGCGGGATGATGAACTTGAGAAACTTTGGCATGGCCATGTGTTCGTGGTAGTATAGTGGCGTGCAGATGGCAAAGTAGCGGTCCAGCGCCATCCATACAAGCAAGGTGGACTGAAAGGTTCCTACAAAGTGAATGAAGTGCATCTGAACCAGGCAGCCAATCAGTGAGATCCCCCTCCAGTTGAACAGGAAGCTCAGCAGCATGTGAGGCACAAAGAGCAGGGGGAGGCTCAGGTCCACGAACGCCATGCCGCCGATGAAGATGCACATCGGCGAGTGGAGGCTCCTCTGTGCGATGATGACGTAGAGCAGCAGAGAGTTTGCCGACAACGACACGACGAACATGGCGAAGAACGGGACGAAGAGGACGGGCCTCAACGCTCCGAGTTCTTTAAAACCATTGAGACTGAAGTGTTTGTGTGAGGAGACATTCTCCATCCCCGCCTCGATCAACGTTTGAGTTGGATCAGCCTGAAAACAGAAAGACACCGAAGAAAACAACGACTTCTAGTTTATGAACTTTAGAAATGAACCAGAGAGCAGGTCTGACATCAAACCACCAAGACTGCAGACGGCTGAAGCAGTCACAACGATCATACGGGCTAAAATAAGTCATGTTAGATCAGATATAGGTGCAGCGGTGCACCGTGCCTCAGATCAGAAGGTTCTGGGTTCGAGCCAGCCGGCTGGAGGATTTCCTATTGACTTATTGATGTGAGTGTGGATGGTTGTTTCTCTGGCGACCCGGTCGCCCAGTGTTGACTGGGTTCATCTGCAGCCTGCCGTGACCCTGATGAAGAGGAGCTGAAAATGAATCTATAATCAATGTGATGAGTTCTGATATTTTCAGTGTTAGGATAAAAAACTGGCAGCTAATGAACACAGAATAACTGTTAGAAGATTTCATAGTTCATGTTTTATCTGATATTTTACCATTAAATAGAAGTATAATGAAAATGCTGGATAAAATAAAGGCCATGACATATTAACAGTCTCTAATATAAAATACTGCTTTAGATTCTACCATGACATATGACATTATTTGACTGAAGAACAAAACATTATGATCACACGACGATCAAATAATGCTGAACCTTTACAGATAACTGAGTCTTTGCTTATTGTTACATGAATATAACAGAGCTTGATTGAAGTGTATTAATGTGTCTCATCCAAACAACATGAAATGTTCCCCGTCTTTGTTTCTTTGGTCAGTAAGTTTCAGATTTACAGACGAACACCAAACACAAACTCATTAAGATCATCGAGTCATTTCAGACCCGTCTCTGTCTCAGTGTCTCTGATCCAGATTCTACCTGAAACATTCAAATATTATTACTGACCAAACATCATGTTCATGTCTGTCCATCATGGATTCCTCTTTAACATCTTAATGCAGAGTGGGAGGACATGAGAGACGCAAATATTCACCACATATAATATAATATAATATAATATAATAAGATAATATAACATAATATAATATAATAATATTTAACAGTGAGTTTTCTGGAAACATTTTGATGAACAAACCTGTCGATCATGAAATGTTGAATGAGATCAGCAGCTTTGACTCGTTTGGAGGTCGATGACCTGAACGCTGACTCGCTTCCTCCTGAACGCTGACTCGCCTCCTCCTGAACGCTGACTCTGCACTTTAATAGCATCTGTCTGATGCTGCCATTGGCTCAAAGTACACCTCTGTCCAATCAAAAGAAGAAACTGTTTGGGAAAGTAAAAGTTCTTCACCGTGACGTGAGCTGGCTCAGATCTGGTTGCTGCTCGTGTGTCTTCACAGATTTCTCATTTCTTCCCTCAAACTGAAGATCAGCTGATTTGATGCTGTCAGATTTCATGGAGTCAGGGTGGATGGTGACTGCTGACTGTCCACCGGGGGCGCCACAGTTTATAGAGAGGCACCTTTGTTTTGCAGGTTCACCTGTTGATTTTGAATTCATGCTGACCAATCATCATCCTCCGTGTCTGTGACCTGAAGCCAACACAAGAAACTGCAGTTCCTCTAACGTCCACTTGAGGCTGGCTCCAGAAGGCCCCAAGTTTACAGCCTGGTACTATATCTGAGTTCATATTTGATGTGTGTCATGTTTTATGTCAGGGACACACAGCGTCCATGATTTCCAAACTGTGTCATGGTTTTGAGCTTCCTGTTTTATTTTGAAGGTCTGTGTCTTGCGCGTCTACTTCCTGCCTTTGTTGCATTTTCCCGCCTGTTTTGATCGTGCTTCTCTGCAAACAGGACGATCACACACACCTGCCGCTCACCTGCACACCCCTGTTTCACACTGGCCCAGTCACCATTTAATCCACAGATGTGGACCCAGGGTGACAGAACCTGAATCTGTTTCTGCCTCCCTGACCTGCCTGATTCTCTGATTATCATCTGAACATGAACTTTCACACATTTAGTTTGTTTTATTTACTTCTTTGATTTTTGTTTTGTTCTTTAGAGAATCATTTCTCCAAAAAACATAGAAAATGATTCTTTGAGGAACCATTTCAAAGAAGGTTCTTTGTGAACCTGTCTGGTTCTGTAAAGAACGGTTTCAAACAGTTCTTCAGTAAATGTTCAGGATAAATGGTTCCCTGGTGTTCTTTCAGAGAATGATCAAGAATGGTTCCTATTTATAAATGAAGACATTTATTTACGTGGCACCATTAATGGTCTTTGTGAACCCGGCTGGTTCTGTTCCTCTGTAAAAATGTGTTTTAATTGGTTCTACGTGAATCTTGATGTTCTGTTTGACTTCTTTCAGTCACAGACAGGAAGAGGAAGTCGACCTGTGGTCAAAGAACACATGAGCTCATCATAAATTCATGGTTCTTCATATTTATTGTGTGTGTTTGTGAATTTTGAACAGAAATCACCTGTTCAGGTAAAAACAAACTGGACCAGAGTGTGAGCACATGACGTCAGGCAGCCAAAGGTCCGAGGTGACTGTGTTCATTAGTCCTTGTTTTGGCTGTGCGTGGACACACTTGGTCTCTGATGGTGATTTCATCATGTTTACTCTATCATTTCTCAGTAATGAGTCCCAGCAGAGCTCCTCATCTATTTCCAGCTGTAACAATACAAAGGCCGCTCGGACACTCTGGAGGCTCCAACTGGCTTCACTAACTGGAGCCAATTAGAGCACCGGGAATCATGGGAGGACGCTCTCCTGTCACCATGGTGACTGAACAGAGCAGCTCCTGTGTAGTGACCAAAGGAAAGATGTTTTGTTTTGTAACACAAAGTGACTCAGAGACTTTATTTTATTCTAATAAATACAAATGATGCACTTCTTATGCCTGCCGATTATCTTTCTAATCAAACCACCTTCCAATAAATGATCAATCACATTAAACATTTACTCTAAGTTTGATTGTGTGCTGATGCAGAGACACACTGAATTATTTTCAATCATCAGGTCTTAAAGGACCCTTTATATCCACATTAGTTGTCTTATCACAGTTTTCAGTGTATCAGAATCACTTTTCTTAGTCAGGTTTGTGTTCACATACAAGGAGTTTGAATTCGGATCCAGGGTGTGATGGATTTGATCTAAACCCAGAGAACAGACTGGATGATGGAACAGGAAGTCCATCCTCTGCTGGTCTTCTTGATGAGGGTTTCTGTCGGACTCCTGAGTGTTTCCACTCAGACTCAGTGTTGTTGAGTATCGACCTGAATGAGTTTCAAACTCTCTCTTGCAGCAAACTATTAGCAAAAAGTTTTGAAAATGGTATTTGATTATATGACTTTGGCAGATTGTGACTCATCAAATCTAAGTTTTAAATTCATTAAAGTGATGAGAGATGTTCCTGCTGCACAAACTGAAGACGGGCATGTAATGCAAGTCACGGAAAAAGATCTGGAGGTTTTGGCTGATGACATCGGTTTGACTTTCTCAACAGGAAGAAACATGACTGGATGAACTCAGTTCAAAATGTGTTGGTCAGAAGACTACAAAGATTCTTGGAGGAGGTCTTTGTTGTGGAGAAATTGCTGAAATCAATGGTCAATAGTCAGTGGTCAGTATTGATGGTCAATGGTCAATGGTCAAAGGTCAAAGGGAGGTCAGGAGTTCAGACAGTGTTGAGGAGCCTCTGATGTCTGATGCTGTCACATTTATTGATCATTAGAGACTCAAAGTTCATCAGAAGAGTCTGAGTCTGTTGGACTCATGCTGGTGGTCAGACTTTAAACCTCTACAGACAACACCACAAACACTGAACGCCCAGAACCAGACACAGACCTCGAGGTCCACGCCTGACCCAGAGTAACTACCGCAGGACCTCGAGGTCCACGCCTGACCCAGAGTAACTACCGCAGGACCTCGAGGTCCACGCCTGACCCAGACTAACTACCGCAGGACCCTGAGGTCCATGCCCGACCCAGAGTAACTACCGCAGGACCTCGAGGTCCACGCCTGACCCAGACTAACTACTTCAGGACACAGAACAGTTTTAAAAGAGTATCACTCAGAGTAAAAGTTAAAAGTTATTTCAGCTGGGGTGTCGAGCAGCCGCCCCGTGTACAAAGGCTCAGTCCTTGCCATAGTGGTCCAGGGTTCAAATCCGACCTGCGGCCCTTTGCTGCAAGTCATTCCCCATCTCTCTCTCCACATTCCTGTCAGTCTTCAGCTGTCTCTGTACAATAAAACTTGAGAAGGTCAAAGGTCCTCACGCACACAAACTGGTTCAGTCACTCCAACAAAGAAATGTGGCAAACCAAATATTTTAATATTACGTAAGACTGAAAGCTGATTTAGACTGATTATGATCACTGACCAGACCAGTGAGGACGAAACGGTTTGAACCGAGGACTGAAAGAAGTTGGAGATGTGGAGAAGCATTAAATAAGACAGCTGAACACAAGGAGAGTGATGAACCGAAAGAAAAGCCTCAGCAGAAGATCCAACCTATCACTGAAATATCAGACATAAAAAAGAGAAATCCAACAAGTTATGTTGTCACTCTCTAAGAAGTCATTCAAAGACAAAATGCTTATTGAGTTCAAATAGATTTAGAGTGGAAACCCTTAAATAATCATAAATATCAACATCATGATGTTTATTTCTGGTTGGTTATTAATGACAACTTAAACTAGAGTGAACCGTTCACCTTTCTTTATGTCAGCAGGTGTTGTACAAAGTTTTCCTTTTGTGGATATTAAACATGAGTATGAATCATTGTGACCTTTCATAATGAGGTCACTGTGTTCAATGTTCACACTCAAAGGTAAAAAGAAATGAAAGCAGAGTCTGAGCGCTCATTATGACTGTAGCACGACAGGTGATCCCTTAAGTTCACACCTTACAAACTTATTTATGAATATGAAATGGAACGTTTGGGGTTGTTTGAAATTACAGTGAATCTATCTGGTACGTTTATGTGCTTCATGTTTCACAGTCTACAGAAATGTAATACCGTGTGTGTTTTGTGACGAGTGAACGGGCTCATGAACTTGACTCAGGTTTCGTATTTTACTCTCGGTGCGTACTTTGATACTGGACTCTTTAAATATTTATATTTCCTGATTGTTTTGATTCTATATATTTTTATTATTTTTGCCAATGTATTGCCCATTGTAGCAATCTATAAGAACAGAAGTTTACATGAACCTATGTACATCTTTCTGTGCAGCCTGTTTATGAATGAATTGTATGGTAGTACAGGGTTGTTTCCATTCCTTCTGATTCAGATTCTCTCTGACATTCACATTATTTCAACTTCTTTTTGTTTCCTGCAGATTTTCTTCGTGTACTCTTATGGAAGTGTAGAATATTTAAACTTAGCCGTCATGTCTTATGACAGATATCTTGCCATCTGTTGTCCTCTACAATATAACACACGTATGACTGTTCAGAAGGTTGCCATGTTTATTGCAGTGATATGGTCGGTGGTATTTCTTGTGAATTTCGTCACATTGCCTTTGATTGTTCGTTTACAGCTGTGTGGGAACGTCATTCACAAAGTTTACTGTGACAACCACTCCATTGTGAAACTATCCTGCTTTGACACAACACTCAATAACATCTACGGACTCTTCGTTAGCGCCTTCTCAGTGTTCGGGCCTCTCATTTTAATTCTCTACACGTATATAAAGATCCTTAAAGTCTGTTTCTCTGGTTCTAAACAGACCAGACAGAAAGCTGTCAGTACCTGCACACCTCACCTCGCTTCTCTGCTCAACTTTTCTTTTGGGGCTTGTTTTGAAATATTACAGAGCAGGTTTGATATGAGCAGTTTACCCAACATGTTACGAATATTCTTATCTTTATACTTTCTGACATGCCCGCCGCTCTTTAACCCTGTAATGTACGGCCTGAATCTGTCCAAAATCCGTATCACATGTAAAAATCTGATTTCATGAAGGGTATTAGTATTAGTAACCTTTAATGTCATTGGACCTGTGTTATTTGAACCGCACTGTGTTAAACTTTTAAACACTTTGTTTAAATTTTCAACATGTTTTGCTTTTGTAAATATAGACACGTGTGATTTGTTCAGTACAGAAATAAGTCTACACTTGTTGTTCCAACCTGTGTGAGACAAATGTCCAGCATTCATATGATATCGTTGCGTTCTACTTGTCTACTTTGCTATGATGACACCTGTCACGTCTCTGTTCTGAGGCCTTTTTCCTGTTGAAGGTTTGTGATTGTGATTTTTAACAGTATGAATAAAAGGAGGCCGGGGATGAGGAAACGTCCTCTGTTGGAGTTTTTCATTATCTGGGTCCAGGCTTGAAGGATAGAGATGTCATTTATGTATAGATTTATGTATAGAAGTAAAGCCAGCTAAGACAAACCAGAATTTGTGATATTGGGTTATCTAAATAAAATTGGCTTGACTTGATGAAAGCTTGGTCATTACAAAGGTTGCTTTGGCAGCATCTACAAAGACAGTTCAGTCTAGTGAAGTGGAGATGAGTGGAGGCTGAACACAGCTTAACAACCTGTGAAGGGACAAAGTAAAACCAGTTCACACACAGTCCTCCTGTCAGATCTCTGAAAGCCCTCATCACTGGGTGAACTGTCAATAATCCTCTTTCAAATCCCAACAACAAGACTCCTGGTCGAGTCAATATACTAACCAAGATGGGATACCGACTTTGTAAATGGAAAAGACTTCAGTCAGAGCCTGAAAGTTGTCACAATAACAGCAAGGTTGACACCTGAAGGCAGATCTGGTGGGTCACCTCCAATTCCAGAAGTCTAATTACTGAAGAAGTGAAACATTCAGTCAGGTTCATTTCACATAGCTGAGAGAACCAGAGGTCAACCTGGACTTGAACTTCACGTCAGCATGAGACTTCCTGATTCCTCGAGTGACTGATTTTGTGATCAGCACAGATTGGTGTAAAACCACGAGGGACCCACTTTACTCCAATGCTGCCAAGCAAGCTTGACAGATGAGACTCTGGATGGTGCTGCAGTCAGGCGTTTGCCCATGAGCAAAGCAAAAGAACCTCTCCAAAGCAGAGGCCTGCAGACGGGGTATGATGGTCAGAGGGCTCAGAGCTCTTTGACACAGCAGATGATGATCTAACATTCTGAATGAAGTGTCACTGACACAAATGCATCAGTGGATCACACTACAACTACAAAACTAAAAACAAAGTCTGTGATATGAATTTAAATGTTCCAGTCAAAAAGTTTTTATAGTTGATAAAAAGACTCAAAATCTCTGGACACTAACGAACAATATAATGTACACCCACCGGCCACTTCATTAGGTACGCTTGTACAGTTCACTGTAATGATAGAGCTTTAGTTTTTGGTGTATTCATTGAACTATTATGTTTATTGTTGAGGTTGTGGTTTGCAGTTAAACTGCATTATATTGAGGGGTTTCTAATATTATGGCCCTCATGTATGGAAATGTGTGGCCATAACATGCATCAAACACATCATAATATAATGCATATTAGATCACATTGGATAGTACTCTGTACCTAATGAAGTGGTAGGCTGGTGTACATTATATCGTATGTGTAGTGTGATCTGATCATCTGCAACACATTTCATCAAAGCTGTGCCGATGTGACAGTTCAAATGAAATAATCTCACATGAATAAAATTATGCTGTGTATGTAATAATGTGGCCAGTAAGTGTGTATTGCTAATATGAGATTAACAGTGATTTGTGCAGATCTAAAGGCCTTCACACCAAATGTTAACTGTCTAAGATACTAATGTCATGTATGCAATATAATCTAAATGTAAATATGTTGAGGAGTAATTTTACATTTGCTTATTTCTTAACGTTACATGACTTTAACAGGAGGACTGTGCACATTTCAGAATAAACAGGCAGAGACGTTTCTGTATTTCATGTGTTATTTTATAAAACATTAAAATATTAATATAAAAGGTAAAATATAATATTATGGGTCTGCTTTTGATATCAGGCTTTTACATTTGTTGCGTATTTTGGACAGATTCAGGCCGTACATTACAGGGTTAAAGAGTGGCGGGCATGTCAGGTAGTATAACGATAAGAATATTCGTAACATGTTGGGCACACGGCTCATGTTAAACCTGCTCTGTAATATTTCAAAACAAGCTCCGACAGAAAAGTTAAAGAGGGAGGCGAGGTGAGGTGTGCAGGTACTGACAGCTTTTTGTCTCGTCTGTTTGGAACCAGAGAAACAAACCAGAAATATCTTCATGTATGTATAAAATATTAAAAGTAAAGAACCAAAGATAGTACCAAAAGTGGCCAGGAGTCCATAGAAATTAATTGCACTGATGTCGGAGCATGACAACTTTACAACAGAGTGGGAAGCACAGAAAACTTTGTCAATGATGTTTCCACAGAGCTGCAAAGGAGTAGTCAAAGATAACAACACAACCATAGCAAAACAAGGCCAAAGCCACGTTACAGCAATGAGTACGGCAATCTTCTTATGTGTCATACGTGTGTTATACTGTAGAGGATAACAGATGGCAACATATCTGTCATAAGACATGACGGCTAAGTTTAAATATTCAACACCTCCATAAGAATGAGCACAAAATATCTGCAGGAAACAAACTGGAGCAGAAACAGTGTGAATGTCAGAGAGAATCTGAATCAGAAGGAATGGAAACAACCCTGTGCTACCATACAGTTCATTCATAAACAGGCTGCACAGAAAGATGTACATAGGTTCATGTAAACTTCTGTTCATGCAGATAACCACAATGAGGAAAACATTGGCACAAAGAATGAAAGTATACAAAGAGATAATGATTATAAAATATAAGTACTTGAAAACACTGGTGTCAAAATAGGCAGCAAGTAGGAAATATGAAACCTGTGTCGAGTTTATCATGATCCTCACTTTGGCTGGTCAAACGTCAGATTATGATAATGATGTTACCTTTCACTGAGCACTTGTAAAAAGTGAACTTTAGGTTGGTGAGGTCTAAACATCCTGAACATCAAACACAGACAAATGAAGAACAGACACACAGACAATCTTACAACACATGGCAGACAGAAAATGCTAAAAGGAAAATACAAGCCATGAAATCAACAACACCACCTCCATGATTCATTCTCTACGTCTTTCAATGCAGTCAGTGAAACTGAATGCTGAGCAGGTCTAGATCTCTTTATAATATGATTTACAGAGACCTGACGAGACGAGAAAAAAGTTATGTTAGTAACATGAGGAGAGTCCAGTGCATCATGGGAAGTGTAGTCCTATAGCAGCATAACTAAGACATGACCTGAGCCAGCACTAACTATAAGACAACTCTTAACTGTGAGTTGTGTTGGCAGACAGTCCATCATTACTTTAAGACATGAAGGTCAGTCAGTCCAGAACATTTCAGCAGCTTGAATGTGTCTTCAGGGTCAGATCAAACACTCTGATGAAAGGAACGAAGACCAAGGCCCAAGTTTGTGTTCGACCACTGTGTACGCGCTTCCTCTCCGGGTGGCCGGGCTCAGCCTTAGAGGTAGAGGGAGGTTTCCAGGGAACATCCAACTGGTGGATCCTTGGATGGACACCAGAAGACAGACTCTGTTCAGCGACAGACAGTTTTACATTTCCTTCAAAGATTATTTCTTGAATTCTGAACAGAACCGGTTCCAGAACCAGAGTTAAGTTGGTGTTAAAGTGGTTCTTCTGATCTGGACTTCTTTCCTGATACTTCCTGTGTGACCCGTTCATTGTGCCGCCACAATGTTTGCACACTAAATACAGGAACATGGACAATGCATGAGGATGATATTAAAACATATCACATTCCTGTTACTGTATTGATCTGATTCTCACACATGTAGGCCTCAAATATAAGAACTGCTGTCAGTCCACCATCCATACTTTGCTGGATCCATGCTGGACTTGAACCAACCATCCTTCACTTGCCAAGACAAATCCCTACGGACTGAGCTGCTGCGGCCTGGTACCACAGTTTGAGAACAGGGGTCTAAGGACAGAGGGTGTCAATCCCTGTACAGATTGTAAAGCCTCAGAGGAAAATGTACAAATAAAATCTGATTGATTTGATTTGATTTGAGAACCAGTTTTTCTTCACATCCACCAGACCTGTTGGATCTTCCCACTGTGGCATGTTGGCTCTGTGTGGAAGTTTTTAGTAGTGAAGCCTCCATCAGGCTTAAGACTCGATTTTATTCTTGAACTGTCTTTATTTTAATTCTGTGTCTCTGTCTGTGTGAAACTTGAAACATTAAATCATTCAGTTATTTGCTGGAACACTTCAACAATGATCTTGTTTTTCCCTGATGTCAGTTTGTGACGTGATGATGAGGTCCAAGCGTTTCCCTGGATGTTCCCGGCTGGAAGAGGTAAAAGAAGCTGATGGTTGTAGAGTCAGAGTGACTCCAGCAGGTGAGAACATCCATGTTAGAGTTCATGTTGAATGTGTTTGTGCTGAGTTTGATGAATCTGATTGATGCTCATACGTCTTTGATGCTTTCTTTCATCATCATGAATTTAAACTGTCACAAACTTATGAGAACATTTAATGCAGTGTCTTCATGTGCTGATTGAAACCTGCTGTGAGAAGCTGAAGGATGATCACGATAAACTCCACACAGGTTTCATATTTCTCCCTCGGTGCGTACTTTGACACTGGGGTTTTTAAATATTTGTACTTTCTATTTACTCTGATTTTTTTTCTTTCAATCATCAGTGCCAATGTTTTCCTCATTGTGGTTATCTGCATGAACAGAAGTTTACATGAACCTATGTACATCTTTCTGTGCAGCCTGTTTATGAATGAACTGTATGGTAGTACAGGGTTGTTTCCATTCCTTCTGATTCAGATTCTCTCTGATGTTCACACTGTCTCTGTTCCTTTATGTTTACTGCAGATTTTCTGTTTGTACTCGTATGGAGGTATAGAGTTTCTGAGTTTAGCTGTCATGTCTTATGACAGATATCTTGCCATCTGTCATCCTCTACAATATAACACACTTATGACATGGAACAAGATCGCCATGCTCACTGCTCTGATCTGGTGTTACCCTTTTGTGATGAACATTTTTATCACTTACTGTCTAACTGCTCGTTTACAGCTGTGTGGGAACGTCATTAACAAAGTTTACTGTGATAATTTCTATGTGGTCAGACTGGCCTGTTCTGACACCACACTCAATAACGTGTTTGGACTTACTCACATGTTTACAGTCGTCTTTGGTCTGATCATTTTGATCATTTACACGTACATCCGGATCCTTAAAGTTTGTTATTCTGGTTCTAAACAGACCAGACAGAAAGCTGTGAACACCTGCACGCCTCACCTCACTTCTCTGCTCAACTTCTCTGTTGGCTGTTTCTTTGAAGTCGTCCACAGCAGATCTAACACAGCTCAGATGTACCTACCGAACATGTTACGTATCTTTCTGTCATTGTATTGGCTCACATGTCAGCCGCTGGTCAGCCCTTTAGTGTACGGACTGAAGATGTCCAAAATACGCATTGTTTGTAAAAGTCTGTTCTTTGGGGACAAAATGTGACAAAAGTTCATGTTCAATCGAAAGAAATACATAAATGATTCATAAATAAAGGAACTGTGGTGGACCGTCATCTGTGTTTTTTAATAAAAACCTGAAAAAAGGTTTCACGCATTCGGTTTTATTCAGTTTCTGTCGTTACTTTAACACGTTGTCACTTGAAATATTTTAAATTCGTGAGAGATAGTAAGTCTGTTTAAATCTGTGATGTAGGCATTAAAGTGAGATTATCTGAGCTCTGAGATGATAATTACTCTAATAATTAGTGCCATGAACACAGTAGATTCACACAGTTAAATATATTCATACTTCAATGTTTTTGAGATGTAACAGTCTACATAGAAACAAAATCTGGTTTGAAATAAAACTCACAGTAATCATGCAGACTGCCAGAACATCTTCATAGATTTTATGATAAATAGTGTTAAAGTAAGAGTGAGAGATCCATGAATCAGCTGCAAAGTCCTCAGAGACTTATTGGAGCAGCCTGATAACAAAGAGTTACAATAGTCCAGCCTAGAGGAACTAGTTTTTCTGCATCTTCTTAAGACGGGATGATGTTACGTAAGTGGAAGAATGCAGTCCTCGAAATTTGTTTTATGTGACGTTAAAGGACAAATCCTGATCAAAGACAACTCCAAGATTCTTTACAGTGGAGCTGGAGGCCAGGGTGATCCCATCTAAAGTAACTAAGTCTCTAGAACAGGGGTCTCCAAACTACGGCCCGCGGGCCACATCCGGCCCGCCTAAACAATTGGAGTGGCCCACTTAACGATCCCAAACAATCCCTCTAAACATATTATAAAATATCCACACTTAATGATTAAGCTTGGCATTCTAATTAAAATCTACCTTATTTACGAACTATTTACAGTACTAGCTCATTTTCATCCCCTCACACAATGGTATATTCCGTCTGCAATCTGCCCGGGGATTCAACTCGGCGGGTCAGGGAGGGCCGCACGGTGCAGGAGGATCCCCTTGTGGGACCTCTCCCTGGCGTAGTCTGGCCTCCGCCGGGCGCCTTTCCTTCTTGTAGGTCATCAAACTTTTATATCCTTAAGTTACTTTCAGCAGTAAACTGCACAGTAATGTATATTTGTCCAGAGACAAATAACAGTGTAAATGTATATGTTAATGTGTTAAGATGCAATATATATAAGGTATGAGCAGAGTGAAATACATGCGGCATGTGCAGCAGTTACATTCATGAACTGCAGGTATAACATAATAACACAGTGTGGATTATTAAGACACAAATTGTAGTACAAATGAAACCTCCCTTTACTGGTACACTGTAAAAAAGAAACTGGCAGCTGTGTTTCCATCATTTTACTGTAATAAATACTGCAGAACCGTTTTTAAGGTTACAGTAAAAGGATGTTGGTACTGTTGTACTCATGTATAAGGTTGCCATTTTATTTATATTCTGGCATCCTGTAGATATAAAAGGCTAATTCTTAGCTGGTCAAAACTTTCCAAAAATGTATAAAATATAATATATAATGTATGTAATCATAAACATAGTTTTAATAGAATAAACTATTTTTTAAACATGTTTGTAATGATTACAGTTTTACAGTGTATCATCAGTGACATCCATATGAATATTAAATGTACGTACAATAATTAGTTAGTGTGTTTAAAGGACTCACGTTATCCAGGCCAGGTGAGTGACGACAGCCGGTGGTCATCCTCCCACCTGAAGAGGTTAAAAGAAGCAGCCGCAGAGCCGGAGCTCAGTCCAGAGGAGACTCGTGTCACAAACTGTCTCTGTCTTGTCTTATGTTGTGTTTTATGGAGGTTTAATAACAGAATGGGGAGTTTGTCTCATACTCTTAGTCTAAAGTTAAATTAAAAGGCGTTCATGTTGTAAACAGTGTTATGAAGCACAGAGAGGACCATGATAAACTCTACACAGGTTTCATATTTCACACTTTCTGCTTACTTTGACATCAGCACTTTCAAATATATCTGTTTTATGACTGCCATGTTTTTATACATTTTAACTGTCAGTGCCAATGTTTTCCTCATTGTGGTTATCTGCATGAACAGAAGTTTACATGAACCTATGTACATCTTTCTGTGCAGCCTGTTTATGAATGAACTGTATGGTAGTACAGGGTTGTTTCCATTCCTCCTGATTCAGATTCTCTCTGACATTCACACTGTCTCTGCTCCTTTTTGTTTCCTGCAGAATATGATCTTATACTGTTACGGAGGTGTAGAGTTTTTAAATTTAGCCGTCATGTCTTATGACAGATATGTTGCTATCTGTCATCCTCTGCAATATAACACACGTATGACATCTAATAAGATTGCATTGCTCATTGGAATAACGTGGATTTGTCCATTGCTGCTGTGTATTGTGATGACGTCTTTGAGTAACTCTTTACAGCTGTGTGGGAACATCATTGAGAAAGTTTACTGTGATAATTACTCCATTGTCAAATTGGCCTGCTCTGACACGACCATCAATAACATCTATGGACTGTGTATTAGTTCACTGTCAATCTTCTGTCCTCTCATTTTAATCTTCTACACGTATATAAAGATCCTTAAAGTCTGTTTCTCTGGTTCCAAACAGACCAGACAGAAAGCTGTCAGTACCTGCACACCTCACTCTTCGCTTCTCTGCTCAACTTCTCTTTTGGGGCTTGGTTTGAAATATTACAGAGCAGGTTTGATATGAGCAGTTTACCCAACATGTTACGAATATTCTTATCGTTATACTGGCTGACATGTCAGCCGGTGTTCAACCCTTTAGTGTACGGACTGAACGTGTCAAAGATCCGCATTATATTTAAAAGTATTGTCTTTGCTAAAATGTAGAGCATGCACGCACACACACACACACACACACACACACACACACGCACATTTCAGTGTTTCCAGACATTGAAACTAAGTTGTTCTTGTTGTGTCTGCATTTACAAGCTGCCATCTGGTTTGATACATTTAATTTTCTGTGATGATTTCATGAGTTCTGTATGTTATCATATGAACTGAGTTCACACAAAATGCACGAAAGCAATAAAAGACACAAAATGATGATAAAGTGTTAATGCTGTACATTGTTTTTATTTAATATTTAGTATAAACTAGAAAACATGAAATGATACATCTGATAACATTCATGATAAAAGTTCATGTAAGGATCCTTCAAAGGTTTTTCAGAGGAAATTGTTTAATCTTATATGGTAATTTTACGTATACATGGATTTGTACTCACAATCTGTAAAGTTAAATATTATAAAGAGTAAAAAATGTGATATGACATATGACAGCATGGTGTGTGGATACTGTAGTGGTTATTTCTCGACCATGTCTGTGGGACTGTCTATCCATGATGCATTTCATGTCCAACAAAGACCAAAACCAAGAAGATCCATCAAACGTCGGCTCCTGTGCTGAACCGGTCCTGATGGAGGATGGTCTGTTGAACTTTGTGGATCTCAGAAACTTGTTGCGCCTGCTGAAATACAGAAAGTCTTTTTTTAGGGTTTTTAGGGTCAATCTTGCTGAAGTGATTCCTGATAATGTTCCCTAAAGGAAGCATATATAAACTGAATAGAAGTGGTCCTAGTACAGAACCTTGTGGGACTCCATGACAAACTTTGGTCTGCATGGACGATTCATCACTGACGTGAACAAACTGAGATCGATCTAAGAAATACGACTTAAACCAGCTTAGGGCGGTTCCTTTGATGCCAGTTTGATGTTCCAGTCTCTGTAAAAGAATTTGATGGTCAATGGTGTCAAATGCAGCACTAAGATCTAACAGGACAAGTACAGAGATGAGTCCTTTGTCTGATGCCATTAGGAGGTCATTTGTAACTTTGACTAATGCGGTCTCTGTGCTATGATGCACTCTAAATCCTGACTGGAAATCCTCAAATAGGCTATTGTTATGGAGAAAGTCACACAGCTGATTAGCTACAGCTTTCTCAAGTATCTTAGACAGAAAGGGAAGGTTTGATATCGGTCTGTAGTTGGCTAAGACCTCTGGGTCTAGAGTGGGCTTTTTAAGAAGAGGTTTAATTACAGCTACCTTAAAGGACTGTGGTACATATCCTGATAATAAAGACGGATTAATCGTATCCAATAAAGAATATCAGATAAACATCTGCTGTAGAAGCTTCTACACAAGGCTATAGTCCGGTAGTATGAACTCAAAGGTTATTAAAAAATGGTCAGACAGAAGAGGATTCTGTGGAAAGACTATTATATTATCAATTTCAATGCCATATGAAAGAACAAGATCAAGAGTGTGGTTCAGACAATGAGTCGGTTTATTTACACTTTGACAAAAGCCAATTGAGTCTAATAGAGAGATAAAAGCAGTACTAAGACTATCATTGTGGTTGTCCACATGAATGTTAAAATCACCTACAATAATTACTTTATCTGTTTTAAGGATCAAGCCTGATGCAAATTCTGCAAATTCAGATAAAAATTCAGAATAAGGACCTGGAGCTCGATATACTGTAACAAATAAAATTGGCTGCGAAGTTTTCCAGGTTGGGTGAGTGAGGCTAAGGACAAGACTTTCAAATGAATTATAATTTAGTTTAGGTTTAGGATTTATTAATAGACTTGAGTCAAATATGGCTCCAACTCCACCACCTCGACCAGTACTTCGAGGAACATGAGTATTATAATGACTCGGAGGAGTGGATTCATTTAAGAAGAAAATGTACTTTATTGGTCCCACAACAGGGAAATTCTTTTTACACTCTATTTTTTACATGCATTTTTTGACGCAGACACACACATGCAGTACAAGGACTTGTAGACATGACATGCATTCATGGCGAGATGGTGGAGTGATGGGCAGCCCCCTGCACAGTTGGGGGGCACCTCGGCAGTGCCCAGGAGGTGAACTGGCACCTCTCCAGCTACCAGTCCACCTTCCATATTTGGTCCAAGCGGGACTTGAACCCGGCCACCCTCCGGTTCTCAAGCCAAATCCCAATGGACTGAGCTTCTGTTAAGCTAACATATTCATCCTCCTGCAGCCAGGTTTCAGTGAGACAGAAAAAATCAATATCATAATCAGATATTAATTCATTGACTAAGACAGATTTAGATGACAAAGACCTGATATTCAGGAGTCCACATTTAATTCTCTTATTTTGGACTGTTGGAGATGTTGATTTAATTTTTATTAAGTTTTTATGATGAACTCCTCTTCTGTTTGTTTTATCTTTAAATAATGTAGGTGGACGGGGGACAGACACAGTCTCTATACTAAAGGACTGGGTGGACGGGGGACAGACACAGTCTCTATACTAAAGGACTGGGTGGACGGGGGACAGACACAGTCTCTATACTAAAGGGCTGGGTGGGCAGCTGCTCTAATATATATGTGTGGTGTTTATTCAGTTTGTGTTTACATGTGTGGTATTTATTCAGTTTGTGTTTATATGTGTGGTATTTATTCAGTCTGTGTTTGTATGTGTGGCATTTATTCAGTCTGTGTTTGTATGTGTGGTATTTATTCAGTCTGTGTTTGTATGTGTGGTATTTATTCAGTCTGTGTTTATATGTGTGGTATTTATTCAGTTAGTGTTTGTATGTGTGGTATTTATTCAGCTTGTGCTTATATGTGTGGTATTTATTCAGTTTAATGTTTACATGTGTGGTATTTATTCAGTTTGTGTTTACATGTGTGGTATTTATTCAGTTTGTGTTTGTATGTGTGGTATTTATTCAGCTTGTGCTTATATGTGTGGTATTTATTCAGTTTAATGTTTACATGTGTGGTATTTATTCAGTTTAGTGTTTATATGTGTGGTATTTGTTCTGTTTGTGTTTGTATGTGTGGTATTTATTCAGTTAGTGTTTGTATGTGTGGTATTTATTCAGTTTAGTGTTTATATGTGTGGTATTTATTCAGTTTGTGTTTATATGTGTGGTATTTATTCAGTTTAGTGTTTGTATGTGTGGTTTTAATTTAGTGTTTATATGTGTGGTATTTATTCAGTTTAGTGTTTATATGTGTGGTATTTATTCAGTTTAGTGTTTATATGTGTGGTATTTATTCAGTTAGTGTTTATATGTGTGGTATTTATTCAGTTTAGTGTTTGTATGTGTGGTTTTAATTTAGTGTTTATATGTGTGGTATTTATTCAGTTTAGTGTTTATATGTGTGGTATTTATTCAGTTTAGTGTTTATATGTGTGGTATTTATTCAGTTAGTGTTTATATGTGTGGTATTTATTCAGTTTAGTGTTTATATGTGTGGTATTTATTCAGTTTAGTGTTTATATGTGTGGTATTTATTCAGTTTAGTGTTTATATGTGTGGTATTTATTCAGTTAGTGTTTATATGTGTGGTATTTATTCAGTTTAGTGTTTATATGTGTGGTATTTATTCAGTTTAGTGTTTATATGTGTGGTATTTATTCAGTTTAGTGTTTATATGTGTGGTATTTATTCAGTTAGTGTTTATATGTGTGGTATTTATTCAGTTTAGTGTTTATATGTGTGGTATTTATTCAGTTTAGTGTTTATATGTGTGGTATTTATTCAGTTTAGTGTTTATATGTGTGGTATTTATTCAGTTAGTGTTTATATGTGTGGTATTTATTCAGTTTAGTGTTTATATGTGTGGTATTTATTCAGTTTAGTGTTTATATGTGTGGTATTTATTCAGTTTAGTGTTTATATGTGTGGTATTTATTCAGTTAGTGTTTATATGTGTGGTATTTATTCAGTTTAGTGTTTATATGTGTGGTATTTATTCAGTTTAGTGTTTATATGTGTGGTATTTATTCAGTTTAGTGTTTATATGTGTGGTATTTATTCAGTTAGTGTTTATATGTGTGGTATTTATTCAGTTTAGTGTTTATATGTGTGGTATTTATTCAGTTTAGTGTTTATATGTGTGGTATTTATTCAGTTTAGTGTTTATATGTGTGGTATTTATTCAGTTAGTGTTTATATGTGTGGTATTTATTCAGTTTAGTGTTTATATGTGTGGTATTTATTCAGTTTAGTGTTTATATGTGTGGTATTTATTCAGTTTAGTGTTTATATGTGTGGTATTTATTCAGTTAGTGTTTATATGTGTGGTATTTATTCAGTTTAGTGTTTATATGTGTGGTATTTATTCAGTTTAGTGTTTACATGTGTGGTATTTATTCAGTATGTGTTTATATATGTGGTATTTATTCAGTTTAGTGTTCATATGTGTGGTATTTATTCAGTTTAGTGTTCATATGTGTGGTATTTATTCTGTTTAGTGTTTACATGTGTGGTATTTATTCAGTTTGTGTTTATATGTGTGGTATTTATTCAGTTTAGTGTTCATATGTGTGGTGTTTAGTATATAACAAGTTATTTTTAATGAATGTAATGCTGATTTGAATACACTCAACTTCATCAGATTTCACAAAGTGTAAAACTGTAATATTTCATAATTCTGTTTACATACAAGACATTAAATTTTAATTTATTTCATAAAATATTTCAAATTTCAGTCTAAACAAGTATACTATATATACTATTTATATACATATGTTACCTTACCTTTTATTATATATTATATTTTCAAATACCTGATGACAATTTACAGTCTGAATTATGCTAAAATAAGGGTAATCAATAAGAATTTTGACGGTTGATTAATTGTTTTATGTTTAAACATCAAATTGTGCAACTGTCTGGTGTAAATTGTATTTTTTTGTTTTTGACAGAATTTCACATTCACAACCATTAATAGAATGATGAAAGCTGGTAGATGAGTACTGATGAAATTCGTGTTCAAAGCTAGAAGGTTAATTTTGCTTCAAACGTCTTGAACGTCACAACTCCTGATAGTCTTTATTATTCACGTCAGTTGCACATGAACAATTACTGAATATAGACTGGTACTTGTGCTGAGTTCTTCATAGATGTGCATCTTAGTATAACGCTATATGTGTATACAATAATCTGCATACTTCTTTCTATGAAATGATGATGAGAGCTGCTGTAACAGTAAGAGACATACTGGTACATTTAATTATCACTTTGTCATGTACAAAAACCTGGATTGAAACTAATAAACTAAATACTAAATACTAAATAAACTAACTTAATGTGAAGCAAATAATAAGATTTATGTAATAGTACTAATAAACTCAAAATGACTGCATTCATTTTCACTGTTGGGTTTTGACAAACAGATTGGCTTTATTAATATTGAATGCATAAATGTGGTTACTGTGTACTGGGAGCACATTGACTTTATTAGTACTATTACATAAGTCTTATTACATGCTTCACATTAAGTGTATTTCTTAATTTAAATAAATAACTAAAAAGTATTCAGTTTGTGTACTATTCATACTGAGCTACTATATATCATTTTGAATTAATATTTATGTTTATATATGTATCCTATTAGTATAATGCTACACACCCTGTATGTATACAATAATCTGCACACTTATTTCTATGAAATGATCCATCATGCATGATGTGTGCATGAGAGCTGCTGTAACAAGTGAATTTCCCCTTTGTGGATCATAAAGTAGATCTGATCTTATCAAGTAAAGAACATAAAAAGCTAATTAAAAAAGATTCCCACCAACACAAAGTCCAGAGACAATATGTTTGTGCATGATTAGTTTTGGATAGAAAATCAATCTGTCTTAATATTTTTATTTAGAGACATACTGTTAAATTGAATGATCACGTTGTCATGTATAAAAACCTGGACTGAATCAGAATCAGAATTACTTTATTGTCCAGGTGTGTGTACACACACGAGGAATTTGACTCTGGTTCACTGTGCTTTCAATTGTACATACAGGTATAGACATACAGTTTAACAAGGAACATGACAAGTAGGAGCAGACATAAACATAAAAAATATCTATATACATATACTGTTGGATGATCTACACATCAGCAGACAGCAAACGTTTACATGTGTTGCGTATTTTGGACATTTTCAGGCCGTACAGTACCGGAGTGAAGAGAGGCTGACATGTCAGAAAGTACAATGATAATAAAATGGCCAACATGTTGGGCATACTGCTCATATCAAACCTGCTCTGTAATATTTGAAAGCAACAACCAAAAGAAAAGTTGAGCAGAGAAGCGAGGTGAGGTGTGCAGGTACTGACAGCTTTCTGTCTGGTCTGTTTAGAACCAGAGAAACAGACTTTAAGGATCTTTATATACGTGTAGAAGATTAAAATGAAAGGAATAATAATCGAGATAACGGTATAAATCAGTCCATAGATGTTATTGACTCTGGTGTCAGAGCAGGCCAGTTTAACAATAGCGTAGTTTCCACAGTATACTTTGTCAATGATGTTCCCACACAGCTGTAAAGATGAACTCAAAGATACCACAACGATAATTGTATGAAAAGAGAACAACCATGTTACAGCAATGAGCACGGCCACCTTCGTAGATGTCATAAGTCTGTTATATTGTAGAGGATAACAGATGGCAAGATATCTGTCATAAGACATGACGGCTAAATTAAAAAATTCTACAGCTCCATAAGAGTGTAAACAGAAAATCTGCAGGAAACAAAAAGGAACAGAAACAGTGTGAATGTCAGAGAGAATCTGAATCAGAAGGAATGGAAACAACCCTGTACTACCATACAGTTCATTCATAAACAGGCTGCACAGAAAGATGTACATAGGTTCATGTAAACTTCTGTTCATGCAGATAACCACAATGAGGAAAAGATTGGTAACAACAATACAAATGTATATAGACATAGTAATTATAAAATATAAATATTTTATAACCCCAATGTCAAAGTAAGCACTGAGTGTGAAATATAAAACCTGTGTTGAGTTTATCATGATCCTCATAAAACAATCAGAACACAAGTTCAAAAGGTGAAACATTTAAATCTTTGATTGTGTCAAGCACAGAATTCAACCAACAAACTGTGAGGAAACTCATCATGAACATAACCATTTGAAACATGAAGCACATTTACCGTTTCCTGTTTGTACTGTATATAACTAAGGGAAGACATGTTGTGAATCCTCCAGCTGCCTCCCTCCTAACTGTTCTCAAACAGCTTCTGCTGCTTTTGGAGCTTAAAGCATAATTTCAGGAGCCGTGCCACTTCCGACAGTCTTATAAAAACCCTCCTAACCCTCTGGTTCCCTCCCCACTCGGTTTGTGCACACTCTTCCCACCCAATCCATTTCTTTCACCTTTTCTTTTTCCTAGGTCCTGTTAGGGCGTCCGTCATGCCCAGGTGCTACGCCGGATTCCCTACCAAAGCTTCCCCACACCGCAGCAAGAACTTCACGAGATCACACTTCATCCGCAGTCATTCATTTTGTCAATAAATAATTTTAACGTATGTGGTTGATAGTGTGGTCCATGCTAGTTAATTATCATCTTCATGTTTGGACACCACCCGGCTGAGTTCATTACCAAAAGTTTTCTGCAGAGGTGGCCTAAAAAAATGTTTTGTAGTCTGGTTACATTGCCTGCTCACCCAGCTCCAGTTCTGACATGACACCAGCTCCAATCCCTGTGAGCATTCCCCTGTACCCCAGGCCTGCAAATCTCACATACACTCAAAAAATGTTTAGGCCAATTATGCATTCCAGTTGCATAGAGAATGTCCACAAACTGAATAAATACCACACATATAAACACTAAACTGAATAAATACGACACATATAGACAAACTGAATAAATACCACACATGTAGACAAACTGAATAAATACCACACATATAGACAAACTGAATAAATATCACACATGTAGACAAACTGAATAAATAGCACACATGTAGACAAACTGAATAAATATGACACATGTAGACAAACTGAATAAATACCACACATGTAGACACACACTGAATAAATACCACACATGTAGACAAACTGAATAAATACCACACATATAGACAAACTGAATAAATACCACACATGTAGACAAACTGAATAAATACCACACATGTAGACAAACTGAATAAATATGACACATGTAGACAAACTGAATAAAATACCACACATGTAGACAAACTGAATAAATACCACACATATAGACAAACGGAATAAATACCACACATATAGACAAACGGAATAAATACCACAAATATAGACAAACTGAATAAATACCACACATGTAGACAAACTGAATAAATACCACACATGTATACAAACTGAATAAATACCACACATGTAGACAGTACACTGAATAAATACCACACATATAAACAGTACACTGAATAAATACCACACATATAGACAAACTGAATAAATACCACACATGTAGACAAACTGAATAAATACCACACGTATAGACAAACTGAATAAATACCACACATGTAGACAAACTGAATAAATACCACATGTAGACAAACTGAATAAATACCACACATATAAACAAACTGAATAAATATGACACATATAGACAAACTGAATAAGTACCACACATATAAACAGTACACTGAATAAAAACCACACATGTAGACACACACACACACTAAATAAATACCACATATGTAGACACACACACACTGAATAAATACCACACATGTAGACACACACACTGAATAAATACCACACATAAACACAAACTGAATAAATACCACACATGTAAACACTAAACCGAATAAATACCACACATATAAACACAAATTGAATGAATACCACAGATATGTACACAAACTGAAAAAATACCACACATATAAACACAAATTGAATAAATACCACACATGTAGACAAACTGAATAAATACCACACATGTAGACAAACTGAATAAATACCACACATATAGACAAATTGAATAAATACCACACATGTTGACAAACTGAATAAATACCACACATGTAGACAGTACACTGAATAAATACCACACATATAAACAGTACACTGAATAAATACCACACATATAGACAAACTGAATAAATACCACACATGTAGACAAACTGAATAAATACCACACATATAGACAAACTGAATAAATACCACACATGTTGACAAACTGAATAAATATGACACATGTAGACAGTACACTGAATAAATACCACACATATAAACAGTAAACTGAATAAATACCACACATGTAGACACACACACTGAATAAATACCACACATGTAGACAAACTGAATAAATACCACACATGTAGACAAACTGCAAAGTCCACCCACATAAAACAGTACACGACTAAAAAAACCCACACATTAGACACACACACATAAATAAATCCACAATGTAGACACACAACACTGAATAAATACCACACATGTAGACACAAAACGAATTAAATACCACACATATAAACACAAAATTGAATTGAATACCACAGATATGTACACAAACTGAAAAAATACCACACATATAAACTAGTGCTGTCAAAATTAACGCGTTAATTTTGTCGATTAATTTTAAAGAATTAACGCGTTAAAAAAAATGCACGCAATTAACACGGTTTTGTTTACTTCCGGTGGCGGCCGCCATTTGGATGTGGCAAAGTAGCTTTGTTTCCCAGATATATAGTGTGGTGTGTGAATGGGTGTATAGAGGCATTACTTAAAGCCCTCACGGAGACTGCGCCCTGCACGGTCGCCCACATTGCCCATAGCTAAAACCGCCCTGCTTGTATTGTTTAACGGGCAGATCTGCCACATCCAATATGGCGGACAGGGTAACGTATCGCAGAAACGGACAACCTGCTCATGAGGCGTCTATTATATGTCTATGATCTATCCTAACTAAAGGAGAGTCTATGTATACAGTATGTCTATGATCTATCCTAACTAAAGGAGAGTCTATGTATATATGTCTATGATCTATCCTAACTAAAGGAGAGTCCTATGTATATAGGTCTATGATCTATCCTAACTAAAGAGGTCTATGGCAGATAAGGATGGACTTTTAGGGGGAACATTTCATTTTAAAAAGTTGCCCGACTTGGACAAAAACAAGGTAATTTGCACAGTTTGCAAAGCCGAATTTAAATTCCACAGAAGTAACACAACTTTAACATATCAACCTCAAAGCAAAAACACCTGTCTCCTACAAGGAGTGTGGCACTCGTCAGATATTTCCTCATTCTGGCTTTTTCTATTGCACTTTTGCATATGTGCACCTTAAGCCAATAAAATGAATTAATTTAAATATACTTTCTCTGTGTTTATTCTACATTAATTTGATCATTTTACATAAATAAATATTCATTATAAGCTTCAGTCTCAGAAAAATGCATTTAATTTATTGATACATTTATTGATAGATTAATCGCGATTAATTACAGAAATGTTTGCGATTAATTAGTTAATTTTTTTTAATCGATTGACAGCCCTAATATAAACACAAATTGAATGAATACCACAGATATGTACACAAACTGAATAAATACCACACATATAAACACAAATTGAATGAACACCACAGATATGTACACAAACTGAAAAAATACCACACATGTGAATCTCCCAAATTCTTGAATGACCGTCACTTCATGATGCTCTCAAGGCTGCGGTTGTTCTTGTAGCTTGTGCATCTTTTTCTAGCACACTTTTTCCTTCCACTCAACTTTCTATGAATATGGTTGAATACAGCTCTGTAAACAATCAGCGTCTTTAGCAATGACCTTTTGTAGCTTACCCTCCTTGTGGAGGATGGCAATGATAATGTCTTCTGGACAACTGTCAAGTCAGCAGCAACCAGACTAGAGACTGTTTAAAGGCTTAGGGAACCTTTGCAGGTGTTATAAGTTAATTACCTTATTAGAGTGCGACATTGTGAGTCTATAATATTGAACTTTTCCACGATATTCTAATTTTTAGAGATGCACCTGCACATGCAGTCCTGACTCTCTGTTGTAGTCTGTTCCTGTCCTGTTTGGTGGCAGATCCAAACCCAGAGGACTGACTAAATGATGACATTGTAGAACTTGAACAGCAGGACTTCCTAAACTGGAACAGGTAGTCCATCCTCTGCTGGTCCCTCTTGATCATGGTGTCTGTGTTGAACTCCCACGTCAGGTCCTCGGAGATTGTGGATCCCACACCTATGTTCACTTCTTCTGTGAGACACTGGTTAGAGACAAACTTACCATTGTCTGCTATCCCTTCCAGTCAGTTAACTGAATTGCGCAAAGTCCATGATGCTTTGAGTTTGTAATCCTTAAACAACTTTACCTCTCAGTAGTTCCCGGGAAAGATCTCTCTTCAGCAGCCAAGGGATGTTGCTTGCTCCAGACACCTCTCTCCAACTTCTTCAAGGTCCAGGTGCTCTAATGACCGGTAATTTAACTCCTTATCTGAAACATTCTGCTGGATCCTGAACAACTATAATCATGCCACCTTCTTACCTCCCATCCATGGTCTCTAACTTATGCTTTCCATGAACTCAGAGTTCTTCTCTCCAGAGAGAAAATAGAGGATCCATGCACATCCCTAAAATTTCTCAGCATTGCTCACCACAAGAATCCCTCTCCAATGGGAAAACTTCAGCCTCCTCACTGATTTCAAGCTTCCTTCTGGCTCACAGATGTGAGAAACGCCAACGCCTCTTGCTGCTGGGTAATTTCAAATACACCATCAATATTATCCCCCAAGATCGCTCAGGTGCGTCTCCACCGGCTACCGAGTGTCGCGAGAACACACGAGATCTCGTGACTTCACACATAATCACGTGATATTGTCGGCTGTAGTCTCTTTGACTCCTGCGATGACATTCCACGCCGCATCTTTTTTCTGGTGTCCTTATAAAAAGGATGTGAGGTGTCATCAATGATTACACCTGAAAACCCCTCACCTGTTGACTTCAGGTCGGCCCCGCCCATTATGACGTGTTCTCGTAATGAAACCCGATCCGCGGTGAACACGAGTATTTTATTTTGAAAATCAACCAGGGTTTCATTTTG
Source organism: Larimichthys crocea (assembly GCF_000972845.2). Lineage (NCBI taxonomy): Eukaryota > Metazoa > Chordata > Actinopteri > Sciaenidae > Larimichthys > Larimichthys crocea. The sequence continues at coordinate 29,307,440 of NC_040017.1, forward strand.
TATTTTGTAGCTGATTTCCTTCCCCGCACGGTCTGCTCTGTGCTGAATTTATGCGCTGTGCTCTGGCGTCCGTGAACAATAGAATCTCTGCGTATGTGTTGCGGAGCAGAGTCGTTCCGGAGCCGTGACGCAGCGGGGACGGAGACTGTGTGAGCTGACACATTGACTAACAGTGAAACGTACCGGCTCCGTCGCCGTGGCGGAGCCATTCCGCATGCAGTGTATTTTAGCCTTAAGTCCATTTTAACCCATATGTGACTGCGGAAATTCCAGACTAGCCAGTCAAGCTTCCTTCCCAAGACCCTTTTGTTCATTACAGAGACTGATAAAGTGGTGACACACTTCTGGTTTCACCATCACTTATCCAGAACATCCCCAAGACATAATTTGTGCACTCTTTTGGGACAATATAATCCAAATCCTGCTTTTCTCCAACGTCCTTAACATACTTACGTAAGAATCTGAACAAAATCAACACTGCTTACTTCTCTCAATCTGAGGTTTATTTTGAGGGCTCTCTGTCCACGTACCCTTCATGCCTCAGCCCCCCTAAAATACATCATTTCATTGCATCTTCATCTATAATATGTAATAAACCATTGGAAATCTATATCCATACCGATATGGTCTTTGTTAATGAACTAAATACTGGCTCCAAATAGGGCCTTTTGAATTTTTCACGCTTTTTGTGGCCACCATAGCTGTGAGCAACAGTTTTTATTTTCAGGTGATTATACACAAAGTGAGACATAGTTGTGATATTTGATAATGACGTCAGACTCCTGCTGACGTCCACTGGTCTGAAAGTTTTAAAAGAATCAGAAGAAGAGTTTCAGCTCAGTTAGGAGGGAGTCAGGGTGTGATTCATACAATGTCGTTAATTGTGTTGTACTTTCTATCAAACATTATTATCAGATAACTCTGGAACATTCATCACATTTGGTAACTGAAAATCTCAAACAAACAATCACTAATGTAGTTTATATAAGTTAACCTCCACAAATGTCTGTTATGATAGTTTGAACTGAAAGAGGATCATGATAAACTCTACACATGTTTCATATTTCATGCTGTCATTCTTCTTTGACACTGGGCTTTTAAAATATCTGTTTTTTTTTATTTTGATGTCTTTATATATTGTTATTATCAGTGCCAATCTTTTCCTCATTGTGGTTATCTGCATGAACAGAAGTTTACATGAACCTATGTACATCTTTCTGTGCAGCCTGTTTATGAATGAACTGTATGGTAGTACAGCGTTGTTTCCATTCCTTCTGATTCAGATTCTCTCTGACATTCACACTGTCTCTGTTCCTTTTTGTTTCCTGCAGATTTTCTGTGTTTATTATTATGGAAATGTAGAATTTTTTAATTTAGCCGTCATGTCTTATGACAGATATCTTGCAATCTGTCATCCTCTACACTACAACACACTTATGACCTTTAACAAGGTTTCCATGCTTATTGTTCTAACATGGTTATTGCCTTTTCTTGTAGTTGTTTGTACAACACGTTTGAGTGGCACATTACAGCTGTGTGGGAACATCATTAACAAAGTTTACTGTGACAATTACTCTATTGTCAAACTGGCCTGCTCTGACACCACAGTCATTAACATCTATGGGCTGATTATCACTTGTGTTGTAGTATTTAGTCCTCTCATTTTAATTCTCCACACGTATATAAAGATCCTTAAAGTCTGTTTCTCTGGTTCTAAACAGACCAGACAGAAAGCTGTCAGTACCTGCACACCTCACCTCGCTTCTCTGCTCAACTTTTTTTTTGGTAGTTTCTTTGAAATCATGCAGAGCAGATTTGACATGACCAATGTGCCCAATATATTGAGAATTTTCTTGTCATTATACTGGCTTACATGCCAGCCTCTCTTTAACCCTGTACTATATGGACTGAAGATGTGTAAGATCCGTACCATATGTAAAAGTTTGTTTGGTTGTAAAGCATCCAAAAGACTTGACTTACAGTAAAACAATGAATAGATGTTTTAGACTCCACTGTCCTGTTGTCAACTATGTCACTGTATTTCACAAGAAGCTATTTGGGGTTAAGTCAGTGTCTTCCACACCATTAGTACTAAAGTCTGTTTGCACTGATTACTGAGTCATATACAGTGAAGTTGTTGAGGTTGAGGTTTTTTGAGTGCTTGGGCTCAATTGGGAAATGATGTTGTTGACCTGTAAAGCCCATCTAATCACTCCACAGCCTGTGACAGGTTTGTACTCCATGAAATAAAGTTTAAAATATCAGGAAATCAGCATGAGAGTGATGATGATGATGGTCACACAGAAAAACAAAAAGTACTAAAATTGTTGTAAAATAACGGGTTAGGGGCATTTTGGGATGAGTGATAGTAGAAAAGTAAGCAGCATTTGGACACATTTCAATAATTGTGAAGACAGAAAGGCAGAATGCAGAAGCTGTCATATTAAGCAGGGTCCACAAACAACCTTCACAGACACATGAGAACTGTGCATTCAACAGTCAACAGCTGTCCTTTAAAGTTCTAAGCTTGAGTTCTCAAGGTGTTTCTATCTGCTTTGTGTAGCAGAGTGGTTCTACAAGCAATTTAGTGCATTCATTAGGTGGTTTCAGAGAGTTACAAGGGTCTGTAAATTTGACTTTTAAATACTCAAGTACAAATGATGTATTGAATAATTTAAGTGATATGTGTACACAAATAAATCAAAAGTCTAAACAGCGCTAAATGATAAAACGTAGAAGTGGTAACATGAAGAGCCGGCTCTTCTTGGTGAGCTGAGTCATTGGATCGAGCTCACTAAAAAGAATTGGAATCCCCATCATTATTAGGAACCCATAGGCCATCGCTTTACACTGACTTAGTCTGTAGAAGGTTAGAAATGTTCTGGGGTTTCTGGTACAGTCACTGTATGCCCAGATGAGATTAGTTAGTTTAGGGTTCAAGGATTGGCTTTCTGTCAATGTGTTTGGCCCTCTTTTGCTTTCCACATGGACCGTTTACTTACATGCATCCATGTGACACACTTCAGGTACCAAATTATTGTCCTCGCCTACAGATTCATATGCAGATATATGTTCATAGAAATCATGACAGAGGTACCTCAGGTTCACAGTTGCAAAGAATTTCACTGTGAAGACATTTGATATTTGTGGGTATTTCATCAAAGGACACCTGCCAGACAGGTAACCGTTTCACTATTTCTGTTCATGTTTGCTGTACACAACACACTCGGTTCAGCCGTTCGCAGGCTACACCACTCTCTGCTACCCGGCGCCTGTACGTGTGTTTGTTCCAGCTTCTCTCTCTGTTGGTCCAGCACACTACTCTGTTAAAAAGGGAGAGTGAAGCCTAAAACTCACTGCATGCGGAACGGCTCCGCCACAGCGACGGAGCTAATACATTTCAATGTTAGTCAATGTGTCAGCTCACACAGTCTCCGGAACGACTGCGGCGTCCAGCAGCCCTCCGCAACACATACGCAGAGCTTCTATTGTTCACGGACGCCGGAGCACGGCGCATAAATTCAGCACAGAGCAGACCGTGCGGGGAAGGAAATCAGCTACAAAATACAAAAGATGCGGCGTGGAATGTCATCGCAGGAGTCAAAGAGACTACAGACGGAAATATCGCACGATTATGCGTGACTTCACGAGATCTCGTGCGTTCTCGCGACGCAGCTGAGCGCATCACAAACGGATCATGTGGAGTTGGCGGACGGCGGAGTACGCAGCCGGTCCGGAGTGGAGCCGTTCTGCAGCCATTCCGCATGCTGTGTATTTTAGGGGTCAGAGTGCACCCCTAACTGGGTGCAGGTGTGCCAATCACTCTCACCTGGTGCTGCTCACCTGAACACCACAGCTCTCCCCTGCAGCTGATGCACCACACCCCCTCCACAAGAGTTTGGAAACTATGTGTATGGACTGGTAGACGGGGATGGTGATTCCTTTGCCTTGAGCAAAGTCCTACCTACCATTGCTTAGTCATGTGATGCTTTCCTAGACTCTTTTTGAGGCCAACTGTAAATCCAGCTCAACTTCCTCCCCAAAATTCTCTCACACCTTGGATCTCTGTGTCATGGAGGTAGACGGTAGTGGTGGACTGAAGAGGTCCCAGGATACCAGGTGGTTAGCCAGTTTTACATACATTGTTTGTTTCATTTCTATCACATTCTGTAAAGACTGTCTCTTGATTCTGACATATTGGACCTTTACACTACAAAATTCTCTAGCTCAGACCATCAAGGTGCAGTTATTTATTCACAAAACAAAAGAGGTAAGCATGAATCCCAGTGCCAAAGACTCCAGCTGACATGAGTTGTGGGGAGTGGTGCCACTACTGCCAAATGCCCCAACTCAAAACCATTTGCTGTGGTTACTGGATAGTTGTGGGTGCTAGCACCCTGGTGCCAGGATCCCCAGCTAGAGGTTCCTGTAGGCAGCAAGTGTTATTGAGTGAGATGGATGGCCCCTCAATGAATCAGTGACGCGTTGGCACATTCAGTTTGTCTGAACGAGTGCAGTTTATCATGCTACAGCACTGTGAGATGGGTTTAATGCTCAGATTGTCTAATAATCAGGCCCAATAGTGTTAGTAGATCATGTATTGTGTTGATGACATTGACATTACAACACATAATAGTGACAAAAGGGATGATAATATACGTACATATTGTTTCACTGAGCTTTAATGACATGACTAGTACTATTTAATATCATTGTTGCACTTTAGCTACCTAATATTATCATTGTTCTACTCTGTAAAGAGGACACCCATTGAAACATTGCTTTACTATATTTGAATTCAGGCTCTAAGGATTGTAAATGATCATATATTGTACAGATACAGTAAAAAAAATCCTGAGGCAAATCTGTAATGTTCTTCAGGGCCTCATAGTTTATATATGTATAGTATGTAAACTATCAAATTGTGCAATAAATACCTACATGACGTTAAAAAATCTCAGAAACAACGTTTCAAGGTCAGGTAACTTTATTACTTTAATTTATGACTTTGCTTTTATGGTCTGATTTTACAAAACTTGCATGATACATTTCTGACATGAGTAAGCCAAAAGTTACTCAAGCTGAACAAAGATGTTGGCTGACTTTTCAACAGAACTTAAAATCAGACTTTTACACATGTTACGTATTTTGGACATGTTCAGGCCGTACATTACAGGGTTAAAGAGTGGTGGGGATGTCAGAAAGTATAATGATAAGAATATACGCAACATATTGGGTACACTGGTCATGTTAAACCTATTCTGTAATACTTCAAAGGAAACCCCAAAAGAGAAGTTGAGCAGAGAAGCGAGGTGAGGTGTGCAGGTACTGACAGCTTTCTGTCTGGTCTGTTTAGAACCAGAGAAACAGACTTTAAGGATCTTTATATACGTGTAGAAGATTACAGATACTGGAACACAGACTGTGAGAGAAGCAGCAATAAGTTCATAGACATTATTTATTCTGGTGTCAGAGCAGGCCAGTTTGATGATAGAGTAATTGTCACAGTACACTTTATTAATGATGTTCCCACACAGCTGTAAAGAGGCAGTCAAGGATGTTGTGACAAAAACAGCACAGAAAGGAGGTAACCATATGACAGCAATAAGCATGGCAACCTTGTTAGATGTCATGTGTACGTTATACTGTAGAGGGCAACAGATAGAAAGATATCTGTCATAAGACATGACAGCTAGGTTAGTAAACTCGACACTTCCATAAGAATAAATACAGAAAATCTGCAGGAAACAAAATGAAGCAGAAACAGTGTGAATGTCAGAGAGAATCTGAATCAGAAGGAATGGAAACAACCCTGTACTACCATACAGTTCATTCATAAACAGGCTGCACAGAAAGATGTACATAGGTTCATGTAAACTTCTGTTCATGCAGATAACCACAATGAGGAAAACATTGGCACACAGAATTAAAATATAAAAAATTACAATAATCACAAACAATAAATATTTAAACAACTCAGTGTCAAAGTAGGCACCAAGTGTGAAATATGAAACCTGAGTGGAGTTTATCGTGATCATCCTGTCGGTTTACAGACAAACTGAGTATGATACTGATGTCACATTTTGTTACAGAGTCGAGCTAAAGCATCAAAACAAATTAGTCAGGAATCATTTTTAACACTAACATCCCAAACTTACCATTGGTTTAACGTCAACGTAATGTTGTACGAGAAACTACAAACACACTTTGTGACAGTGTGTGAATGAACTGTGACTCTGCTTCTTTTAAACTTTTCAAGAAGGTCAGACGCCCACAGCAGCAGACTGACATCATCATCAAACCAATCACTGGTGATGATCGGAGAACAAATGGCAGACTGAAGATGTGTTCAGTAAAACAGAAGTGAAGGAAAATATTAATAGTGGAGAAACAGATGATGTAATTATTGAATCTTTGAACCATTTCTTACTAAAATCAGGATAATGAATTTATCAGGAAATAACTTCTTTGGCCAGAGCCTTTTAGTTGCATCTAGCACTAGGCGACTGTAGAACCATGGTGGACTCTATAGAAGAGTCCTCAGAAGAGGGAGGTAAAGATTCAGTCTGACACCTGTGTGTCTTTGGACTGTTGGAACAAACCACAGAACCAGAAGTAAATGCAGACCCACAGTCAAATTAAAGATGTGTTTGCCATGATGCAAGAGTTTCAACCACTGAATCACTACAATGGCGGAGTGGTACCCTGCCTTGATAAGGCACAAGTAGTCCTCCAAGAAGGTCCTTAAAAAGGTTTCCTGTCGAGATTTTTGAAGAGGTTCTGCTGCAAGGATCCGTGACATGAGTACTTTATGGGGTTCTAGTGGTTCAAGGGTTCAGGGAGGTGTTGCTAGTGGATGAGAAGGATCCAAGGGTCATGACAACATGTAAAGGTTCTACATGGGTCTATGATGTGCTCCTTTGTGGTCTGACAGGGCTTAGTGGACCTTGTTACGGCTGTTGCTGTTAAGTGGTCAAAGAAGAACCTCAATGGATGGTCAAGGAGATTCCAGTGGGGTTTAAGGGGTACACCCCACAATGCAACACTCCAAAGACATTGAACTGCCCACAGCTTAAGTGAAATTATCGAAACATCTGGATACACTACTATGACTACATATGTCTGTCTCTTACGAAGACATGTCTTTGAACAGTAAACATCTGACCTGGTTCTGATATGACATTAAAAAAGTTAAGACGTTTGCTGATGCTGAGTAAAGTTAGATCACTCTAGTTCCTCAGGTCAAATGTTATTTCAGCCTGTCAACATGTTGGTTCCTGAGGTATCTTTACATTAGCCACAAATTCAGTTTGTGTTTCTATGTATTGAATTCATTGGGTTTAGTGTTTATATGTGGTATGTATGCGAGGCTTTCAGGCCCAGGGTGTGGGGAATGCTGACAGGCAGTCAAGCCAGTGTTGTGCCAGAGCCGGACCTGGATGAGCAGGCAATGTAACCGAGTTCAGCAGCTTCTTTGGACATAATGGCAGAGGAGAAGAGAGTGAAGAGGACGCTGACGGACAAAAGGTGAAAGTCGGACGTTTTAGTCGTTGGTGCGAGCTCGGTAAAATGAAAGGTTGAAGGTTTTTTCCGTCATCAATTAGAAAGCAGGTCCTTTGGTAATGAGCTCAGCCTGTGGGTGTCCAAACATGAAAATGATAAAAGCAGCAGAAGCTGTTTGAGAACAGTTAGGAGGGAGGCAGCTGGTGGATTCACAACATGTCTTCCCTGAGTTATATACAGTACAAACAGAGCAGGTCAGACCGTACTCTTTATAATATTATTTACAGAGACCAACAGTTCCAAACATGTGCTTCACACTGGGGTTTTAAGATATTTATATAATGTTTCAACTTTCATGAATTTATAAGAAAAACTGTTTGAACTTGTGTTCTGATTGTTTTATGAGGATCATGATAAACTCTACACAGGTTTTATATTTCACACTCAGTGCTTACTTTGACATTGGGGTTATAAAATATTTATATTTTATAATTACTATGTCTTTATACATTTGTATTGTTGTTACTAATCTTTTCCTCATTGTGGTTATCTGCATGAACAGAAGTTTACATGAACCTATGTACATCTTTCTGTGCAGCCTGTTTATGAATGAACTGTATGGTAGTACAGGGTTGTTTCCATTCCTTCTGATTCAGATTCTCTCTGACATTCACACTGTCTCTGTTCCTTTTTGTTTCCTGCAGATTTTCTGTGTTTATACATATGTTTGTGTGGAATTTTTAATCTTAGCCGTCATGTCTTATGACAGATATCTTGCCATCTGTTATCCTCTACAATATAACACACTTATGACATCTACGAAGGTGGCCGTGCTCATTGCTGTAACATGGTTGTTTCCTTTTCTTGAATTATCGTTGTGGTATCTTTGAGTTCATCTTTACAGCTGTGTGGGAACATCATTGACAAAGTATACTGTGGAAACTACGCTATTGTTAAACTGGCCTGCTCTGACACCAGAGTCAATAACATCTATGGACTGATTTTATCACGTTATCTCGTATTATTCCTTTCATTTTAATCTTCTACACGTATATAAAGATCTTAAAGTCTGTTTCTCTGGTTCTAAACCGACCAGACAGAAAGCTGTCAGTACTGCACACCTCACTCGCTTCTCTGCTCAACTTTTCTTTTGGTGTTGCTTTCAAATATACAGAGCAGTTTGTATGAGCCGTATGCCCAACATGTTGGCCATTTTATTATATTTACTTTCTGACATGTCAGCCTCTCTTCATCCGGTACTGTACGGCCTGAATTGTCCAAAATACGCAACACATGTAAAAGTTTGCTGTCTGCTGATGTGTAGATCATCCAACAGTATATGTATATAGATATTTTTTATGTTTTGTCTGCTTCTACTTGTCATGTCTTGTTAAAATGTATGTCTTACCTGTATGTACAATTGAAAGCACAGTGAACCAGAGTCAAATTCCTGTGTGTGTACCACCACCTGGACAATAAAGTAATTCTGATTCTGATTCAGTCCAGGTTTTTACATGACAACTGATCATTCACTTTAACAGTATGTCTCTAAATAAAAATATTAGACAGATTGATTTTCTATCCAAACTAATCATGCACAAACATATTGTCTCTGGACTTTGTGTTGGTGGGAATCTTTTTTAATTAGCTTTTTATGTTCTTTACTTGATAAGATCAGATCTACTTTATGATCCACAAAGGGGAAATTCACTTGTTACAGCGTCTCATGCACCCCTCAGCATGATGGATCATTTCATAGAAATAAGTGTGCAGATTATTGTATACATACAGGGTGTGTAGCATTATACTAATAGGATACATATATAAACATAAATATTAATTAAAAATTATATATAGTAGCTCAGTATGAATAGTACTTTTTAGTTATTTATTTAAATTAAGAAATACACTTAATGTGAAGCATGTAATAAGACTTATGTTCAGTTCAGTTCAGTTCAGAGCTTTATTGTCCCTCCAGGGGAAATTTGATTTGATTTCTCTGCAGGCCCTTTTTACAGATTGCTGAAGTATTTAGGTCATGTGTCAAGTTTTTATCAATTATTGTCCCCAAATATTTATAAGAGTCTACCATCTCCACTGCTGTACCCTTGATAATGGTTGGATGGACTGTATGTGGAGTTTTCCTAAAATCAATGACCATGTCCTTAGTTTTTAGGACATTTAACTTGAGGTAATGGCTGTCACACCACTCCACAAAGTCAGCCGTAACTGGCCCATGGTCAACCTCTCCATCATGGAGTAAACTGACTAGAACTGTGTCGTCAGCAAATTTTAAGAAATGCCTGTCAGTGTGTTGACACCTACAGTAATTTGTATATAAAATAAACAATAAATAAAAAATGTAATAGTACTAATAAAGTCAATGTGCTTCCAGTACACAGTAACCACATTTATGCATTCAATATTAATAAAGCCAATCTGTTTGTCAAAACCCAACAGTGAAAATGAATGCAGTCATTTTGAGTTTATTAGTACTATTACATAAATCTTATTACTTGCTTCACACTAAGTTAGTTTATTTATATAAAACCATGTAATTTAAATGAATGGAAATTTTCTATTTAATTGAAGTGTATAAGTTATAATTTAAGTGTGAACCTCAAGTATTTACTTCATTACAACTCAAATAAAGTATATTTGATGGTACTAATGTTTCAAACATTTTTTTTTATGGTATTCTGTATGGTATTCAGTTTGTGTTCATATTCAGTTAAATTTCAATTCTTTATCCAGTTTAGTGTTTATATGTGTGGTATTTATTTGGTTTAGTGTGTATGTTTGTGGTATTTATTCAGTTTAGTGTTTACATGTGTGGTATTTATTCAGTTTGTGTTTATATGTGTGGTATTTATTAAGTTTAGTGTTTATGTGTGTGGTATTTATTCAGTTTAGTGTTTACATGTCTGGTATTTATTCAGTTTAGTGTTTATGTGTGTGGTATTTATTCAGTTTAGTGTTTATATGTCTGGTATTTATTCAGTTTAGTGTTTACATGTGTGGTATTTATTCAATTTAGTTTTTACATGTTTGGTATTTATTCAGTTTAGAGTTTATATGTGTGGTATTTATTCAGTTCTGTGTTTATATGTGTGGTATTTATTCAGTTTGTGTTTATATGTGTGGTATTTATTCAGATTGTATTTATATATGTGGTATTTATTCAGTATAGAGTTTATATGTGTGGTATTTATTCAGTTTAGTGTTCATATGTGTGGTATTTATTCTGTTTGATGTTTACATGTGTGGTATTTATTCAGTTTGTGTTTATATATGTGGTATTTATTCAGTTTAGTGTTCATAAGTGTGGTATGTATATGTGTGGTATTTATTCAGTTTGTGTTTATATATGTGGTATTTATTCAGTTTAGAGTTTATATGTGTGGTATTTATTCAGTTTAGTGTTTACATGTGTGGTATTTATTCTGTTTAATGTTTACATGTGTGGTATTTATTCAGTTTGTGTTTATATGTGTGGTATTTATTCAGTTTAATGTTTATATGTGTGGTATTTATTCAGTTTGTGTTTATATGTGTGGTATTTATTCAATTTAGTGTTTACATGTGTGGTATTTATTCAGTCTGTGTTTATATGTGTGGTATTTATTCAATTTAGTGTTTACATGTGTGGTATTTATTCAGTCTGTGTTTATATGTGTGGTATTTATTCAGTTTTAGTTTATATGTGTGGTATTTATTCAGTTTAGTGTTTACATGTGTGGTATTTATTCAGTTTAGTGTTTACATGTGTGGTATTTATTCAGTTTAGTGTTCATATGTGTGGTGTTTAGTATATAACAAGTTATTTTTAATGAATGTAATGCTGATTTGAATACACTCAACTTCATCAGATTTCACAAAGTGTAAAACTGTAATATTTCATAATTCTGTTTACATACAAGACATTAAATTTTAATTTATTTCATAAAATATTTCAAATTTCAGTCTAAACAAGTATACTATATATACTATTTATATACATATGTTACCTTACCTTTTATTATATATTATATTTTCAAATACCTGATGACAATTTACAGTCTGAATTATGCTAAAATAAGGGTAATCAATAAGAATTTTGACGGTTGATTAATTGTTTTATGTTTAAACATCAAATTGTGCAACTGTCTGGTGTAAATTGTATTTTTTTGTTTTTGACAGAATTTCACATTCACAACCATTAATAGAATGATGAAAGCTGGTAGATGAGTACTGATGAAATTCGTGTTAGGTCCTTAGCAGACGATGCTCATGCTTTGTTCCCCTGAACTTTTGACTGCTTTCCACACCAGGCGTACAGTGTTGTATTGGAAGTGGATTTTGCGCGCACCCAAGTGGCTTCACATCACCATGACTGTGCCTCCAGTTGGTCCAGTGATCTTGTGAGCGCTTCTTGCTGTCTCCTCTTTCCACCACCATTTCATGGACTTGAGCTGCATATCCCTCCACTTTCCACCTCCGGTTTCTTTTTTGAGCTGCTTAACTCGTTATCAAGAAAAGTGGCTTCCACTCCACTCGGTGGTGGCAGAGATTGATCTTCAATCCAGGGTCCTGTGTGTACCCAGTGGATTCCTGCGTGATCACGGTGTGATGAAGGTGAGGCCATCCTCCTGATGACCCAGTTCCTCTCCCTTCCTCAGTGTCATTTCCTGTTTGCCTCCTGGCTGGCCAGTTGCCGCATCTGCACTCTGCACCACCACTTTAGGTTCACAAGCCCTCAATAGCTGTCCCACTTCCACCATGTTGAGGAATTCTTTGTTGGACTACAGGCTTCTGGTTTTCAGCTGAATTTCCATTTGTGTCGCAGAGTTCTGGTACTTCACAAGCCCGTGGCCCTCCATGGATCGTGGCGAGTGGTTTTTGAGCGTGTGGCGCCGCCAATCCACACTTTTTCAAACAGTCAGGGTTGCGTTCCGACGAATGTTTTCCGCCAGTGGGCCCGTTTCCAGTCCCCCAGAACGAGTGTCACCGACACCGTCGTCCTTGTGGTACAGTCGGCCCTACGAGGCTTGAGCGAGTTCGACTTGTTCTGGCTGCGCAGGTCATCCAGGTTGTGTTTAGGAAAGAACCATCTCAGCTGTTCGGAGTGACTGGGTTTGGGCCTTAGGCGATGTCTCTTCAAGCCGTAAGGAGGAGTTCAGGCGCGTTCCGTACTCTGGGGTCTGAACTCTCTCTGAGGATGGTATCGCCTTGTGTTTGACACTTTAGGGCCATTCCTTCCAACCCCGTGGACGACGAGTGTACTTTCTCGCCTCCTAGATTCCAGTCTCCTGGCTAACGTGGGTAATTAGTCGTGTCTGAGGCCAAGTCGATTAAGTTCCGATCCTTCCCCGGCATTGGTGTAACTACACGTAGCATGAGGATCACAGGGAGCTCTTGGAATGCCTACTTCCAGCCGCCAGCTGTCGGTTTATAGGGATCTGCAGCCGCATTTGAAAGGTTCTTTTGCTTTTTTCCGCCATTTCAGGGGACAGTTCTTGACAGGAATTGCTGTTTTTCTTCTGTCAGTTTTTATTCCTCTTCAGGTTGACTTTGCTGTCTCTGTCTCTTTTCTAGTGGTCTGTTATGACACAGGAAGAAAAGTGGTTTTAGAGTGGGGGGTTTATGGCCTCTCCTAGCCCGGCTTTTTACAAGGTAAGTGTTTTGCAGTACTGTCTTCGTCATGGAGCACTAAAACACACTTTGTCGCAGACTCCCAGCCTCTCCAGCACTTGGCTTTTTTTAACCTTCAGTCAACCTTAAACTTCTGCAGAAGAAGAGCTTTTCTGCATGCCGCTCGTCACACGCGAGGACAACACAGCCCTCTTTTAACTCTGGACCTGTGTAAGGTCGTACTTCTGAATTCAAGACGGTCGCTTGTCCGGCTTCTTCCCCACTCCAAGTGCTCGAGTCTCTCCAAGAACTCTTCTTCATTTTTCAGGTAAATCAGGAGCTTGTCAAAGTGTGTCCTGGGGTTACTGCATTTGTTGGATTTAACCATGTGGAGTAGCCAATCCCGCTTCATTGTGTCTGGCAGTTTGCTTTCTATGACTTGATGATGGAGGGTTTTTTGGATGGCGTCCTGTATTTCCGAGTTCTGTCAGGCGCCTCAAGGCCTTTTCAACGGACTGGATGAGCTCGATCATCCTCCTGGGCTGGTGGGATTTTAGAGGTGGGATCTCCTCCAGGTCCTCGACAATCTCCAGGGCGATGTTGGTCTTATTCTCCGAACCTGTTTTCCAGACCTTAACATTCCTCGGCAGACTGTAGTTGAACCGAGGTCTTTGCGATCCTGTCATCCATGCTGTCAAGGAGCTGCATCTTCTTCGCCGCGCGGACCGTGTTGGCTCCCTGCCGCTGTAGATTTTCCCAGTCTTTTTTCCATTGGTGGAATTCCCTCCTGAGCCCTGGAATCTGGGCAGGCATTGGGCTTTATTTTGAGGACACTGCTGGGCTGTCTGGGGTGCTGACTGGGCCTGATGAGTTGTCTTCCCGCCTCTCCCTCTTCTGATTATCTCTCCACTTGCAGGAACCACCTTTTTTTGCCACGAGTCTTGCTCTTTCAGCTTCCTTAGGCCTTTTATTCTGCCCACATACAGTCTTCTCCAGCGGGAATCCATTCTTCCCACCGCTTGAATGCAGCCATTGTGTCTGCGACACCTGCTTTGCTGTTTCCAGCTGGTGCTCTATCCCATCTTTGGTGAGCAGAGACACTGAGGTTCTATGAGCCTGTTCACAGGCGACTCGCTTCCTTCAATGGCGAAGGTCAGCTCCCCCTCGGCGTACCTTGAACCAGAGACTGGACAGCACGCTTTGCTACTCTCCTCCAGTCTATTTTTGCAGTCCTCTGTGTTTTTTTTCCAGATCACTCTCTTGGCTTGGTGCAGCTCTTCTTCTCCACCTTCCTCTTCGCCAGCCTCCGCCCGCAGACAATAGCCATACTCATCAGTTTGCGTAGTTTACTTCCTGGACAGTGAGCAGAGTTCCCTGTATTCAGCTGGAGCTCTGTCTTTCATCAGGTATCCAGTCACTCGTGAGAGTAGTTGGCCTGTTTTGTGAAGGCCGTCTTGCTGAAGCCTCTCACTCTTCAGCTGTTTGATTGCTTTTCCGTGCGTCTTCTGCATTCTTGCAGTTTTTCCTCACGTTGACAAGGTTGACTGTAGGCCGTTGATCCTCTGTCTCTTGCCACGGTGGTTTTTCAACTGTCAGTTTTGGTGTTTTTTTTTTGATCCCTCAGTTAATGCTCCAATTGAAGAGCTTGGTCACGCAAGGAACACTCTTGGACAAGATTCCCCGTTTTTATTTTATTGAACTTTGTTTGTTGATGAATGGGGTCATTCAGTCCATTCAGTAGCAGGTTGAAAACCTTGAACACAAGAATAACAAGACATTGCGTTATTTCAAGTTTAGCAAATGAGTAACTCCAGTGGAGTGTTAAACAAAAGCAAAATTCAAGTAAAGCATCAGCTTTGCTGCTCCAAACAATTGAACAGGCTTGAGCCATTAAAAACTGCTTTGTCAAACTTAAAGTGCAGACTACAAAATATGTAGGCAAACACAAAATTAAGTGGAAATAATCAACTGAAAGTCACTACCATTAAAAAATAAGTCAGATGCCCATGAGCCAAACATTTTGCATGTGCACATGTGGAGCACATGTTGAGCACAAGTCCATCCATTCCACAACAACAGGTGAGTAATTTAAGAAAGTCACATCTCCTACCAGTTGCGTTTGACGGTGCACTGATGGATTTTTAGTTTTCTGGTTTGGTTGTTTCTTTAAGCTTTTGCTCTCCACAAAATTTCCTCCTTGTCTCCCACAGCATGTGTTGAACTGATGGTTAAGAGGCCGTGCTAACAGGAAGTTCCTCCTCTTGACAGGAAGTGGTTGGATGGCTTGCTGGTGTTGTTGAACTGATTGACTGCCCCCTGTAGGTCCGGCTGAAGACTTGTTTTGTTTGCAAAGTGAATGAAAGGTTTTTGATGTTTTGGTTGTGCTTTTTTGTCAGTTGGCGTGACAATGAGTTTCTTCAAAAGTTTCTCTGTCTTTATAGTGACACATTTCTATCACAAGTTCTATCAAGTTTTTGTTGATAATGGTCAGATTTCTCATTGTAGGATTCCTTATGAGAAAACCTGAACTTCAAAGTGGGAGACCCCATGGTCACGTGAGGTGCCAGACAGGAATGGAAATGTTTGTTACTTTCACTCTTTGTCAGACTCTGAACCACTTTGTGTGTGTGAGGGCCTCTGACCTTTCTGCTGAAATCCTTGTGACTTGGTATTCTTAGAGTAATATTCTTTGTGTGATATTCTTGTCATGGTGTTCTTATATTTGTAGGCTCATATTATCTTCTATTATATTTCTATCTATTTTATTTTAATGTCTGAATCCTCCCCTACAAAGAATTTCTCCAGTGGAAACGATGCATCACTGTTGGAATCTTTCTTTCAGGGTTATGCCTAGTCAGGCTTCGTATTGGTTGAAGAAACAACCAATACTTATATAACATGAGTTATATAGAAAAAATTCATGTTATTCTATATGTATGTTTTTTAAAAGTTGTTACTGAGAAGCATCACGTAATCAGAAGGAATGGAAACAACCCTGTGCTACCATACAGTTTATTCATAAACAGGCTGCACAGAAAGATGTACATAGGTTCATGTAAACTCTGTTCATGCAGATAACCACGATGAGGAAAAGATTAGTAACAACAATGACATATAGAGACATCACAATCAGGAAAACTAAATTTAAAGAGACCATGTCAATGTAGGCAGCAGCTGAAAATATGAAACCTGAGTATAATTATCATCTTGTTCTAATTTATTAGTGGGAATCTAAACTCACCTGCGCCCTGCTCAAGTCAAACTGACTTTCAACGAACTCAGACTCTGCTTCTGCTCTTTTAAAACCTCTTCAGGGCACAGCAGCAGGCCGACCTCATTATCAG
Source organism: Larimichthys crocea (assembly GCF_000972845.2). Taxonomy (NCBI): domain Eukaryota; kingdom Metazoa; phylum Chordata; class Actinopteri; family Sciaenidae; genus Larimichthys; species Larimichthys crocea. The sequence continues at coordinate 29,323,897 of NC_040017.1, forward strand.
ACACACTGATTGATGATTCAACCATTCCTGATTTTAACAGCAACTTTATTTTGTGTCCACGTCAGATAGATCTGAACAGGTTTAAAAAATAACATAGTAATGTCCCTAGCCAGAATCAAACTGAGGACTTTGTAACTCTTGTGCATTGATTTGTCTTTACCATCGGCCACCAGGACTCCCTTGAGGTGTTTTTTCAATGACTTCAATCTTTCAGTAGGAACCAATGTTTCTAAGTGCCATAGAAATAGTCTTCAAGAGGGGTTCATTCTGGGGCAACGGGCGAGACGTAGATCCTTAAAGACATTTTGCCTCAGACCAAGAGGTTCTTCAGTTCAGACTGACTGCTGGGGAAACCCAGATATTTATCCTGGATCACTGACCAGCCTTGTTTGTAACTGGTTCTTTACAGCGCTCCTATTGTTGGATGACGTTTTTGTACCAGGCTGTAAACATGTCTATTTTCTGCTGTGAAGTTGGACATTTGGACTTGGGGACTTATGGAGACTTACCACTCTGGAGCCAGCCTCAGGTGGACGTTTGAGGAACGCAGTTTGTGCTTCACTTTATAGAAATGGGGGTTGATGCTTGAGTTGAACTTGAAATTGTGAGAAATGAAAATGTCAACTTTGTTCAAGTTCAACTGTTATTTGCTCTGTTCTTCCTTTCAACAAATGATAACACAATATATACATTACTTTACTTTCATGACATGACAAAGAGCACGATAAGCATTTAAACGCAATAATAAAAACTGATGAAATAAAGTCCAAAGCAATAATGTTTTCGGATGGAGTGAATGACAGTTCATGTCAGCTTCAAACACATTCACAAACTAACAAAAGCAGGCATGTCGTGTGATGGGAGTCTGTCCATGGGGAACCCTCAGGTGTTGTACAACATGTACCTGTGTCAATGCAGATTGTCATTTGGTATTTGCTGCTTGGGCCAAAGGTTCTGATCCATCCATCACAGCCATCCAGTCTTCTTTAACAAAGGTCAACCTGTGTAGGACTCGTTAACAAACTAAGAGTTTCCTCAGAGTAAAGATGACTCCCATTTGTTTTAGAGGACATCAACATAAGTTTCACAGAGTAAAGACTTCAGTTCAATGAATGAAATCAATAAACAAGGGCCTTAAAACAGACTGCCACACTGACAAATAATGATATAGCAATGACTGAAGCTCGATGCTTCTCACGTACAACATTTAAAAAACACGACGGTCAAATGACAGGGACACACACTCAGGATTCTATTTTCTTTTACCAAAAGTCAGACTTTTGCATATGTGCGTATTTGGTTAAATTCAGGCCGTACATTACAGGGTTGAAGAGCGGCTGACATCAGAAATTACAATGATAAAAAAATGCGTAACAATTCACATTGCTCATGTTAAACTGCTCTGCATGATTTCAAAGAAACTACCAAAAGAGAAGTTGAAGGAAGACGAGGTGAGGTGTGCAGGTACTGACACTTTCTGTCTTGTCTGTTTAGAACCAGAGAAACAGACTTTAAGGATCTTTATATACGTGTAGAGATTAAAATGATCAGACTAAGATGATGAAACATGTAAATTATTCCATAAAAATTATTGACTGTGGTGTCAGAGCAGGCCAGTTTAACTATGGAGTAATTGTCCACAGTAAACTTTGTTAATGATGTTCCCACACAGCTGGTAAAGACAACTCAAATATATCAAGACAACATTCCAACACTGATAACTACGAAGCATCAATATCACAACTTTGTTAGATGTCATAAGTGTGTTATATTGTAGAGGATGACAGATGGCAAGATATCTGTCATAAGACATGACGGCTAAAATGAAAAATTCACATTCCATAAAAGTGAACACGAAAACTGCAGGAAACAAAATGAAGCAGAAACAGTGTGAATGTCAGAGAGAACTGAATCAGAAGGAATGGAAACAACCCTGTACTACCATACAGTTCATTCATAAACAGGCTGCACAGAAAGATGTACATAGGTTCATAAACTTCTGTTCATGCAGATAACCACAATGAGGAAACATGTGCCAAAAGCTAAAATGTATAACAACATGAAAATCGTGAAACATAAATATCTAAAAATCCCAGTGTCAAATAGGCAGCCAGTTGAAATGAAACATGTGTAGAGTTTATCATGATCCCCCTTCCTTCACAACACCGCAGTCAACTACTTTTAATGATTACTGTAGATTTAATGTAGGTTTTACGTTAATGATTGAGTATCAAATGTATGCTTCATATAAAAACATCACTGTTCACAAACAACAATATGACAATGTGAAAAAATGACTCACCATCCAATATAGAGAGTCAATAAAATGCTTTGTTGAGTGAACAGAACACATCTATGACATGGCCTGAATCCTACAATGATGCCAGTCAGACTGTGAGTCTCTCCTCACTGAGATGAACTCCCTTCCTGCTATTTCTAAACGTTCACATCAATGGTTGTGACTTCAGACTGTTGTCAGGTAAAAAACACAAGAAGAGCTCTTGACCGTGGAGACTAAACGTATTTGTTATAGCGTTAACCTTTATCTGAATTGTCTTTTGCTGTGCTCTGTGTATTTGGGAGGATGCCACTGCAGTTTGCAGATTTTTTTCTTTTGCAGAGAATTGGGGCAAAAAATAGGCACAAGCAGTTCTTGTGATAACTTTTAAGAATAAAGATCAGGGTTAGATTCACGTTACAGGAAGATGCACTTGCCAGCTGAAATGTAAAATGTAAAAGATAGAAGTAGAAATGTAAAACCAAAGCAATCATTGATAAAGGTTTTGTTTTCTACAGTAACTTTTAAAGTTTCTCCAACTGAACCATCTAAACTTTTATAAATCTCTTTGCAAAGACAGTCTCATTTAAGGATTCATTTATTTTCAATCCAACTTCATTCATACAACGTCAAATCATGAAAGTTGTATCATGACGTTGGCAATAGACAGAGACTGTACTATTATAATATTACAGACCCTAAAATCACATTAGTAGCAAGCACTTTTATAAGACGTTGAATTATGAATTCACTTTATACTAACACATGTGGCGGCGCGAGCAATGGGGAAGAAGCAAAACAAAAAGTAAAAATACTTATGGAGGGAATACTTAGTAATATTGTCCGACAAACGCCACCTCGGGAATTACACCCAGGGAAATAGATTGCATGTCATTTTATCAGTCATTGTAATTCATTGTCATTTTTCAGTCATTGTAATCATTGTCATTTTATCATCATTGTAATTCATTGTCATTTTTATCAGTCATTGTAGTTCATTGTCATTATATCAGTCATTGTAATTCATTGTCATTTTAATCAGTCATTGTAATTCATTGTCATTTAATCAGTCATTAGTTCATGGTCATTTTATCATCATTGTAATTTCATCATTTGTAATCATCATTGTAATTCATTGTCATTTTACAGTCATCATTGTAATTCATTGTCATGTTTATCAGTCATTGTAGTTCATTGGTCATTTTATCAGTCATTGTAATTCATTGTCATTTATCAGTCATTGTAATTCATTGTCATTTGATCAGTCATTGTAATTCATTGTCATTTTATCAGTCAGGTAATTTCATTGGTCATTTTATAGCAATTCATTGTAATTCAGTGTCATTTTATCATTCATTGTAATTCTGTCATTTTATCATTCATTGTAATTATTGTCATTTATCAGTCATTGTAATTCATTGTCATTTTACAGTCATTGTAATTCATTGCATTTTATCAGGCATGTGGGAATTCCAAGTGTT
>NC_040017.1:29327665-29363220 GCF_000972845.2 Larimichthys crocea
GTTCAAAGTAGAAGGTAAATTTGCTTCCAAACTTGTCTTGAAACGTCCAACTCCTGATAGTCTTTATTATTCACGTCAATTGCACATGAACAATTACTGAACTATAGACTGGACTCTTTGCTGAGTTCTTCATAGATGTGCATACTTATAGTAACGCTATATGTGTATTTACAATAAATCTGCATACTTCTTTCTATGAAATGATGATTGAGAGCTGCCGTTGTACAGGTAAGAGGGAATACTGGTACATTTATATCACTTTTCATGTTATAAAAACCTGGATGAACTGTGATGACTACACATCCGCAGACACAAAACGTTTACATGTGTTGCGTATTTTGGACTTTAAGCCTGTACATTACGGAGGAGAGTGAGTGAAAGGCTGGAAATGTAAAAGTACCATGATAATAAAAATTCTTAATCAGGCCGGGTACCACTCCGCCATTGTAGTGATTCAGTGGTTGAAACTCTTGCATCATGGCAAACACATCTTTAATTTGACTGTGGGTCTGCATGTTTACTTCTGGTTCTGTGGTTTGTTCCAACAGTCCAAAGCACACAGGTGTCAGACTGATCTTTACCTCCCTCTTCTGAGGACTCTTCTATAGAGTCCACCATGGTTCTACAGTCGCCTAGTCTAGATGCAACTAAAAGGCTCTCTGGCCAAAGAGTTATTTCCATAAATTCATTATCCTGATTTTAGTAAGAAATGGTTCAAAGATTCAATAATTACATCATCTGTTTCTCCACTATTAATATTTTCCTTCACTTCTGTTTTACTGAACACATCTTCAGTCTGCCATTTGTTTCTCGATCATCACCAGTAGTGATTGGTTTGATGATGATGTCAGTCTGCTGCTGTGGGCGTCTGACCTTCTTGAAAAGTTTTAAAAGAAGCAGAGTCACAGTTCATTCACACACTGTCACAAGTGTGTTTGTAGTTTCTCGTACAACATTACGTTGACGTTAAACCAATGGTAAGTTTGGGATGTTAGTGTTAAAAATGTTCCTGACTATTTGTTTTGATGCTTTAGCTCGACTCTGTAACAAAAATGTGACATCAGTATCCATACTCAGTTTGTCTGTAAACCGACAGGATGTCACGATAAACTCCACTCAGGTTTCCTATTTCACACTTGGTGCCTACTTTGACACTGAGTGTTTTAATATTTATTGTTTGTGATTATTGTAATTTTATATTTTATTTCTTGTGTGCCAATGTTTTCCTCATGTGGTTATCTGCATGAACAGAAGTTTACATGAACCTATGTCATCTTTCTGTGCAGCCTGTTTATGAATGAACTGTATGGTAGTACAGGGTTGTTTCCATTCCTTCTGATTCAGATTCTCTCTGACATTCACACTGTTTGCTTCATTTTGTTTCCTGCAGTTTTCTGTATTTATTCTTATTGAAGTGTCGAGTTTACTAACCTAGCTGTCCTTGTCTTATGACAGATATCTTTCTATCTGTTGCCCTCTACAGTATAACTACACATGACATCTAAACAGTTGCCATGCTTATTGCTGTCTATGGTTCCTCCTTTCTGTGCTGTTTTTGTCACAACATCCTTGATGCCTCTTTACAGCTGTGGTGGAACATCATTAATAAAGTGTACTGTGACAATTACTCTCTCATCAAAACTGGCCTGCTCTTACACCAGAATAAATAATGTCTATGAACTTATGCTGCTTCTCTCACAGTCTGTGTTCAGTATCTGTAATCTTCTACACGTATATAAAGATCCTTAAAGTCTGTTTCTCTGGTTCTAAACAGACCAGACAGAAAGCTGTCCGTACCTGCACACCTCACCTCGCTTCTCTGCTCAACTTCTCTTTTGGGGTTCCTTTGAAGTATTTAAGAATGGTTTAACATGACCAGTGTACCCAATAGTTGCGATATTCTTATCATTATACTTTCTGACATCCCCACACTCTTTAACCCTGTAATGTACGGCCTGAACATGTCCAAAATACGAACATGTGTAAAAGTCTGATTTTTTAGTTCTGTTGAAAGTCAGCCACATCTTTGTTCAGCTTGAGTAACTTTTGGCTTACTCATGTCAGAAATGTATCATGCAAGTTTTGTAAAATCAGACCATAAAAGCAAAGTCATAATTAAAGTAATAAAGTTACCTGACCTTGAAACGTTGTTTCTGAGATTTTTAACGTCATGTAGGTATTTATTGCACAATTTGATTAGTTTAACATACTATACTATATAAACTATGAGGCCCTGAAGAACATTACAGATTTGCCTCAGGATTTTTTTTACTGTATCTGTACAATATATGATCATTTACAATCCTTAGAGCCTGAATTCAAATATAGTAAAGCAATGTTTCAATGGGTGTCCTCTTTACAGAGTAGAACATGTAATATTAGGTAGCTAAGTGCAACAATGATATTAAATAGTACTAGTCATGTTCATTAAAGCTCAGTGAAACAATTGTACGTATATTATCATCCCTTTTGTCACTATTATGTGTTGTAATGTCAATGTCATCAACACAATACATGATCTACTAACACTATTGGGCTGATTATTAGACAATCTGAGCATTAAACCCATCTCACAGTGCTGTGCATGATAAACTGCACTCGTTCAGACAAACTGAATGTGCCACGCGTCACTGATTCATTGAGGGGCCATCCATCTCACTCAATAACACTGCTGCTACAAGGAACCTCTAGCTGGGGATCCTGGCACCAGGGTGGCTAGCACCCACAACTATCCAGTAAACACAGCAAAGGTTTTTGAGTTGGGGCATTTGGCATAGTGGCACACTCCCCCCAACTCATGTCAGCTGGAGTCTTTGGCACTGGGATTCATGCTTACCTCTTTTGTTTTGTGATAAATAACTGCACTTGATGGTCTGAGCTAGAGAATTTTGTAGTGTAAAGGTCCAATATGTCAGAATCAAGAGACAGTCTTTAACAGAATGTGATAGAAATGAAACAAACAATGTATGTAAAACTGGCTACCACCTGGTATCCTGGGACCTCTTCAGTCCACCACTACCGTCTACCTCCATGACACAGGATCCAAGGTGTGAGAGAATTTTGGGGGGAAGTTGAGCTGGATTTACAGTTGGCCTCAAAAAGAGTCTAGGAAAGCATCACATGACTAAGCAATGGTAGGTAGGACTTTGCTCAAGGCAAAGGAATCACATCCCCGTCTACCAGTCCATACACATAGTTTCCAAACTCTGTGGAGGGGGTGTGGTGCATCAGCTGCAGGGGAGAGCTGTGGTGTTCAGGTGAGCAGCACCAGGTGGAGAGTGATTGCACACCTGCACCAGTTAGGGGTGCACTCTGACCCCTAAAATACACAGCATGCGAATGGCTGCAGAACGGCTCCACTCCGACGGCTGCGTACTCCGCCGTCCGCCAACTCCACATGATCCGTTTGTGATGCGCTCAGCTGCGTCGCGGGGATCGCAGAACGCACGAGATCTCGTGAAGTCACGCATAATCGTGCGGATATTTCCGTCTGTAGTCTCTTTGACTCCTGCGATGACTTCCACGCCGCATCTTTTGTATTTTGTAGCTGATTTCCTTCCCCGCAGGTCTGCTCGTGCTGAATTTATGCGCCGTGCTCCGGCGTCCGTGAACAATAGAAGCTCGCGTATGTGTTGCGGAGGGCTGCTGGACGCCGCAGTCGTGTCCAGGAGACTGTGTGAGCTGACACATTGACTAACATTGAAATGTATTAGCTCCGTCGCTGTGGCGGAGCCGTTCCGGCCATGCAGTGAGTTTTAGGCTCTCACTTCCCTTTTTAGAGGAGTGGTGCGGACCAACACAGAGAGGAAGCTGGAAACAAAACCCCACGTACAGGCGCCCGGTGTGGGTAGCAGCGCGTGGTAGTAGCCATCGAACCGGCTGCAAACCGAAGTGTGTTGTGTACAGCAAACATGAACAGAAGAAATAGTGTTTGCAAACGGTTTACCGGTCTGGCAGGTGTCCTTCTGATAATACCCTACAAAGTATCACATGTCTTCACAGTGAATTCTTTGCAACTTTTGAACCTGCCTGGGGTACCTCTGCAGATTTCTTATGAAACATATATCTGCATATGATCTGTGGCGATGGCGAGGACATAATTTGGTCACCTGAAATGTGTGTCCCACATGGATGCATGTAAGTAAACCGGTCCATGTGGAAAGCAAAGAGGGGCCAAAACACATTGACCGAAGCCAATCCTGAACCCTAAACCTAACTAATCTCATCTGGGCCTACAGTGACTGTACCAGAAACCCCAGCCCGAACACATTTCTAACCTTCTACCAAGATAGTCAGTGTTAACTCGCGATGGCTATGGGTTCCTATATATGATGGTGGATTCCACATTCTCTTTTTAGTGAGCTCGATCCAACTGGACTCCGTCTACACCCTAGAGAGAATGGTCGATGTCCCTTCCTGTTTTATTCCGATTCTTCATTTTCTGTAGCCATCTCTAGCGCTCGTTTGAGCCTTTTTTGCATTATTTTGAGGTATCACATATTTCACTTTTAAAAATTTCAACTACCTCCTTTGTACTTGTGAGTATTTAAAGTCAAAATTTTATCAGTCATTGTAATTCATTGTCATTTTATCAGTCATTGTAATTCATTGTTATTTTATCAGTCATTGTAATTCATTCTTCCACCTTTTTTCCTGTTAAAGGGTTTTTGTGGGTGGTGTTTAGCTCAGTTGGTAGAGCAGCAGCCGCTTCATGAGTGTCTCTCATGAAGAAGACCCAGAGTTAGCTTCACATAGCTACTGTAGCTGCTGATTCATAGGCTGTAGAGTGTAAGGTGGTGGAGGAGCAGAATCCAGTTTGGGATCCAGCCTGAATAGATTTCTGAATGAATCATCCCTGTAATGTCTTACTGGATATACTCGAGAACTAGAACAACCAAGACACCTCTGTCTGCATCTACACGTGAGATGTACCTGTTTACATTTTCTCCTTATCCCTTAAGCAAAGCACCCCAACACAATCACACCACCTTCTCCACATTTCATGGTGGGAACCATACATGTAGATACCATCCGCTCACCTTCTCTCACAAAGACTCACAAAGACACAGTGGCCTGAACCAGAACTATCAGATTTGGACTCATCAGACCAAAGACCAATTTCCTCTGGTCTAATGTCCATTCATGTGTTTGGTGGTCTCCCTCAGTCATTCAGACCATGAAGGTGTGATTCACAGTCTCCTCTGAACACTTCATGTTGACATGTGTCTGCTACTTGAAGTCTGTGAAGCTAACTCTGGGTCTTCTTCATGAGAGGCACTTTCATCAGTTTTGAATGTTTTTAGGCCTGACCTTGAGGACACATTCAAAGTTGTTGAAATGTTCTGGACTGACTGTCGTCTCTCTTTAATTAGCTCTGTGGTTTCTGTCATAATATGGATAATTACAGTAGCTCAAGAACAACTCATGGTTTCAAACACAAAAAGAACACAAGAAATCCCACTAATTAACTCTTGACGAGGCACACCTGTAAATTAGAAACCATTCAGGTGACACCAATGTTCATCAAAACAAAATGAAATGAAACAAATATTTCTGTGTGCACACTTTTTTGTTCAGGACATAATTCCATGTGTGATATGTTTGTTTTGTGGAAAGTTGTGTATTAAAATAAAGTTCTTGTTAATAATTAAAAAAACATGGCCAAAGAAAACTTAATCCTTTAGCAACTCCTGGTTAAAATGTCTAATGTTATTGTGAAGAAGCTGTAGCTTCCCTGCTCTAACTATGCTGGATACACTGAGATAGCAGCTCGCTGCAGGTGATCGACCAGAATCACACAAACGATGTCTTCAAGTCCAACTCATTTATTGCCACAAGCACATGCAATGCGTACAACTGTCCGATGCATTAGTGGTTCTGTGTAAACAACACAATAAACGAGAGATACAAACAGTAAATAACACGGGAAATGTATATAATATACATATAAATGCAAACTAATACAAATTATATGCACACTGTATAATGTACGAACAAACAGACAGCAGGGAAATAATGTGACAGGTCTAAAGCTGAAACAGTCTCTCTTGAACATTTATGGTAGTTAGCAAGGTAACAGTGCCATCTACAGGATGGTAGAGCATCTACAGGACGGTGGAGCATCTACAGGACGGTAGAACATCTACAGGACGGTAGAACATCTACAGGACGGTAGAACATCTACAGGACGGTAAAACATCTACAGGACGGCAGAGCATCTACAGGACGGTAGAGCATCTACAGGATGGTGGAGCATCTACAGGATGGTGGAGCATCTACAGGACGGTGGAGCATCTACAGGACGGTGGAACATCTACAGGACGGTAGAGCATCTACAGGACGGTAGAGCATCTACAGGACGGTAGAACATCTACAGGACGGTAGAGCATCTACAGGACGGTGGAGCATCTACAGGACGGTGGAACATCTACAGGACGGTGGAGCATCTACAGGACGGTGGAACATCTACAGGACGGTAGAGCATCTACAGGACGGTAGAACATCTACAGGACGGTAGAGCATCTACAGGACGGTGGAACATCTACAGGACGGTAGAGCATCTACAGGACGGTGGAACATCTACAGGACGGTAGAGCATCTACAGGACGGTAAAACATCTACAGGACGGTAGAACATCTACAGGACGGTAGAGCATCTACAGGACGGTGGAGCATCTACAGGACGGTGGAGCATCTACAGGACGGTGGAGCATCTACAGGACGGTGGAACATCTACAGGACGGTAGAGCATCTACAGGACGGTGGAACATCTACAGGACGGTAGAGCATCTACAGGACGGTAAAACATCTACAGGACGGTAGAACATCTACAGGACGGTAGAGCATCTACAGGACGGTGGAACATCTACAGGACGGTAAAGCATCTACAGGACGGTAGAACATCTACAGGACGGTAGAGCATCTACAGGATGGTAGAGCATCTACAGGACGGTAGAGCATCTACAGGACGGTGGAACATCTACAGGACGGTAAAGCATCTACAGGACGGTAAAACATCTACAGGACGGTAGAGCATCTACAGGATGGTAGAGCATCTACAGGACGGTAGAGCATCTACAGGACGGTGGAGCATCTACAGGACGGTAAAGCATCTACAGGACGGTAAAACATCTACAGGACGGTAGAGCATCTACAGGATGGTAGAGCATCTACAGGACGGTAGAGCATCTACAGGACGGTGGAGCATCTACAGGACGGTAAAGCATCTACAGGACGGTAAAACATCTACAGGACGGTAGAGCATCTACAGGATGGTAGAGCATCTACAGGACGGTGGAGCATCTACAGGACGGTGGAGCATCTACAGGACGGTAAAGCATCTACAGGACGGTAAAACATCTACAGGACGGTAGAGGTAATGCCCTAACGGCTGCCACAGCTGCGAACATGCTATGCTAAAGTCACAAGCTGCTGTCAATAACACAAATAACTAACACGCAGCGCCAGCTATTAGCACATGTTAGCATAGCGGAGTAAGTGATGCAAACTACCGTCACACTCACTTGCGCTGGACGCACTTCACACCGGATGACAGTCGGCCGCTTCGGATCGTGAGCTGTAGTATCCGTAATGTCCAGGAGGGTCTAGCGGACGCGTGGTGGAAGACGGCGTGTCTGCTTCCGTGCGCTCACCAGTCCGTGCAAGGCGTGGCCGTGTGCAGGTAGAGAGAGCGAGACCATGAGCTGCCACCAGGGGGCCTGTTTCATTATTACTTTGATTATGTTTAATGTTTAATCAAAATATACCCACATTTGTCCTGAGGTGTCTGCACATAGATGCATAGTTACATACTAACATTAGTATTATTGTCTACATATGGTTTACATGAAGATACTTGTTTTGTCACTGTAGCTGTTATCTTAAGGCCATCTGGACTTTGAGGTAATTTAGATAGAAAGGTACTTCGGGTCCCAAATGGTGTTTTTTCCTGTGTCTATCTCCTTTTACGTGGTTGAGGAAGAGATCAGGTCCAGAGATCAAAGGGCCATTTGTTGGGGTATCCTGGGAGAGGAGTCTCTCTCTCTTTCTCTGGCCTTTTATGACACAAGAGTTATAAACATTGTTTATTCTGAATGCATGTTCTGGAAGTTCCTTCATGGTATATAAGGGCTTGCCCTGTATAGTTCGAGAGAGTCTCTCATCATTCGGCCAGGAGATCTCCAAGTAACGTTTTACTTGTTACGATACTGAACTTGTTGTAATAAACTTGTTATACGACTAAGACAGTGTCGGTGGAGTTTCTCTTCAAACATCTTCATCAGCATCACCACCGAAAATACACTACAGTCCCAACACAACCCTGAGCCCAGAAACTAATTATGAGTGAAGGTTAAAACTAGACAAACTGAATGATTAATGTACTGTACAGTTTATTACATTACATTACATTATTTTTATCCAAAGCGACTTACAGAGGAGGACATAAGCTGAGAAAGGTGTAAAGGACACAGAGTAGTTGTTAGTTTTGTTAGTGTTGTTAGGCAGGGAAGCATTCTGGAAACAGAAAGGTTTTTACAAGTTTTTAAAGGTAGAAAGGGATGTTGCTGTTCTAGTAGCCGTTGGTCATTCCACCATTTGGGGACGACCACACAGAAGAGTTTAGAGTGACCTCGCTTTGCGAGAGGCGAGGGTACAACTAGACGGTTTGTATGAGCGGAGCGTAGCGCCCTGGTCGGGACGTGAGCCTTTAGTAAGACGCTGAGATAGATAGATAGTTTATCAGAGGTATACAGAGTACACAGCTGGACAAGTACAACTGTAATATGGAGATGCAGAGTGACACAAATCAAAACATGTAATTAGTGAAAAAGTGAATTTAAGTGTTAGGAAACAGAATTTTCCACAGCACAGCAGCTGTAACATGAACCTGTTAACTTTGTGGTGAATGTTCAGACACAACATCAAGTCACTTTTTTAATCTTCACAAAGTCAGTGGACATTGTGTTTTCAATGTTTAAGTTTGGGACACAGCTGAAGACTGAAAGTTATAAACACATTAAACCAGAGTGTTTACATCAATGTGCACATATTATTTTAGCTTTTGACAGTGAGTAAGAAACAAACCATGGAAGTTCATTTGCCTATGATGACCTTCAACAGATACGATGACCTGAAAGCGCGAGCAGGCCCAGCCCAGCAGGTATGCACTAACTTCACCCTGTGTACAGCCTTAATATGGTCACTCCATCAGAGTCACAGCTGCTACTTTTGCCTCTCACAATGGCATCCCAGAGTACTACAAACAATGACGTAAGTAACAATGACAATTGTCCTAACAAGTGCGTTTACTCAAATAACTGGAAGCTTTTGGGGCCGTTGTGTCTGGGCACAACATCAGACTCCCCACCAAAGCTCTGTGCCCGATGAAATACAATTTTCAGCCACATAGAAACATGGCAGTCCACTATCAGACAAAATACTCTTTTCCTGATATTTGAAACTATTTCATTGAAATTTCAGTCGTGGTGCAGCCCTGGCCAGAAATGCAAGTATCAGGTTTGAACAATCCCAGGATGAGAAGCAGTTTTATGGCCTGTCACCTTTTTGTCAGTTGCAGCAACATGTTGCCATTGTGAAAGCTACAATGACATAGTTGAAGACGGTGAAGTGATTTATTCTTTCACTGTAAGTCAAGTCTTTTGGACACTCTACACTCTACAACCAAACAAACTTTTACATATGGTACGGATCTTACACATCTTCAGTCCATATAGTACAGGGTTAAAGAGAGGCTGGCATGTAAGCCAGTATAATGACAAGAAAATTCTCAATATATTGGGCACATTGTCCTGTAAACTTTTTGTAAGAATCAAAGCAAGCTCCAAACAGAGAAGTTGAGCAGAGGAAGCGAGGTGAGGTGGCAGGTAATGACAGCTTTCTGTTCTGGTCTGTTTAGAACACGAGAAACAGAACTTAAGGATCTTTTATATACGTGTAGAGATTAAAATAGAGGGACTAACTTACTAAAAACAAAGTGCTAATCAGCGCCATAGATGTACATGACTGTTGGTGTCAGAGCAGGCCAGTTTGAAAATAGAGAAGTTGTCCAGTAAACTTTGTCAATGATGTTCCCACACACTGTGTAAAGGAGAACTCAAAGATATAGTGCCAACAATTGCAAGCAAAGGGTGTAACCTTGTTACTACAACGAGCACACACGACCTTTTAAAGTCATAAGTGGTTATAATTAGAGGACAACAGATTGCAAGTATCTGTCATAGACAGACGGCTAATTGGTAAATTCTACAGTTGCATATGAATATAAACAGAAACATGGCAGGTAGCATAATGGAGCAGAAACAGTGTGAATGTCAGAGAGAATCTGAATCAGAGGAATGGAAACAAACCCTGTACTACCATACACAGTTCTTCAAAACAGGCTGCCAGAAAGATACATAGGTTCATGTAACTTCTGTTCATGCAGATAACCACAATGAGTAACACATTGGCACTGATAATAACAATATAAAAGACATCAACACCATAAAAACTAATTTTATAGACCGATGTCAAAATATGCAGCAAGTGTGAAATATGAAACATGACTGGAAAACTAGAATTTCTCATGATCCTCTTTCAGTTCAGCAAACAATAACTCTGTTTACAGGATGAATAAATTCTATAATTGTGGACTGGTATAAACTACATCAGTGATTGTTATGATTAGGACCAAATATAACACATCAAACACATGAACAATATATGTTACGTTAAAAGTCTTCGGTTTATGAAAGTGATGAATGTTCCAGGTTATCTGATAAGTCTTTGATAGAAAGTACAACACAGTTAACGACATTGTATGAATCACAACCCTGACTCCCTCTAATGAGCTGGAAAATCTTCTTCTGATTCTTTTAAAACTTTCAGATCACGGACGTCAGCAGGAGATCGACGTCATTATCAAATATATTATATACGACTATATTATTATATATATAATTAACGAATGGTATGTGTGTATGTTTTGGATTATACAAAGTGGGGCTTCAGGAATCCTCCAAGAATCTCACCTTAACATGGCAGGGTTTGCATATCTCTGTGATCCTGTGAGATGCACGACTTTGACTGGACTAGAGAAATTCGTCTAGAGTCAGAAATGGGATAGGAGCTTCCTGACGAGCGTCCTGTGGTGAAGTTTTTTTATTTTTAACATAAAAGGCAATTCTAAAACAATAGTACAGAGAAGTTGTGTTTTGTGATGTGGAAAGCTGTGTATTGAAATAAAGTTCTAGTCAATAATTCGATCCACCAGGATGAGTTGGGCAGAATGTGAGACCGACTCAGGCACTTCTGATGAACTTTGAGAGTGTCTCTAATTCTCCTTGGCCGAGCGTCAATAAATAATACAGCATAAGACATCAGAGGCTCCTGAACACTTTCTGAACTCCTGACCTTTGACCTTTGACTTCAGCAACTTCTCCACAACAACATACATCATAACTGAGAAACCAGTGGAGTTCTGCACATACATGAACCTCAGTCTATGAGTGACCCCCCCAGAGTTAAATATATGGGACTCTTCAACAAATGAAGCAAGTCCAATTACCTAGGGTAACCATCAACATATACTCTGACCCAGCAGCTATTCTTCACCCTGTCTACAGCCAATTCCCATGTTCCATCCTAACATGTTCACTTCTTCAGAATCAGAGCCGTTCATCCTGCCAAGCGCTTCCATGTTTGTTCAGACCTCAAAATGTTCTCAATCTAGCCTGAAGTAAGGGTGAAGTAAAGGTCTACAAGGTCGGCTTTTTTCTAGAGCACCAATTATAGATTGGTGTCATTCAGTTAGATATTTGATAATGAGGTCGGTCTGCTGCTGTGGGTGTCCACTGAAAGCTTTAAAAGAAGCAGAAGCAGAGTTTCAGCTCAGTTAGGGGGGAGTCATTAACTGTGTTGTAGTTGTTAGTCAGACATTATTATCAGATAACTCTGGAGCATTCATCACATTTGGTAACTGAAAACTTTGAATGTAACATAATATTGTTCATATGTATTAGAAATGTTTGTCCTCATAACAACAATCACTTATCAGTTAAATCTGTTCAGATAGTTTGATGAACTGAGAGAGGATCATGTTAAACTCTACAAGTTTCTTTAATCATGTTTCATATTTCACACTTGCTGCATATTTTGACATCGGTCTTATGAAATATTTAGTTTTCATGGTGTTGATGTCTTTATATATTGTTATTATCAGTGCCAATGTCTTACTCATTGTGGTTATCTGCATGAACAGAAGTTTACATGAACCTATGTACATCTTTCTGTGCAGCCTGTTTATGAATGAACTGTATGGTAGTACAGGGTTGTTTCCATTCCTTCTGATTCAGATTCTCTCTGACATTCACACTGTTTCTGCTTCATTTTGTTTCCTGCAGGTTTTCTGTATTTACACTTATGCAGGTGTAGAATTTGTGAATTTAGCCGTTATGTCTTATGACAGATATCTTGCCATCTGTCATCCTCTACATTATAACACATGTATGACATTTAAAAAGGTTGCCATGCTCACTGCTCTAACATGGTTATTGCCTTTTCTTCTAGTTGTTTGTACAACACGTTTGAGTGGCACATTACAGCTGTGTGGGAACATCATTAACAAAGTTTACTGTGACAATTACTCTATTGTCAAACTGGCCTGCTCTGACACCACAGTCATTAACATCTATGGGCTGATTAGCACTTCTCTTGCATTATTCGGGCCTCTCATTTTAATTCTCTACACGTACATAAAGATCCTTAAAGTCTGTTTCTCTGGTTCTAAACAGACCAGACAGAAAGCTGTCAGTACCTGCACACCTCACCTCGCTTCTCTGCTCAACTTCTCTGTTGGAGCTTGCTTTGAAGTCTTACAAAATAGATTTAACATGAACAATGTGCCCAATATATTGAGAATTTTCTTGTCATTATACTGGCTTACATGCCAGCCTCTCTTTAACCCTGTACTATATGGACTGAAGATGTGTAAGATCCGTACCATATGTAAAAGTTTGTTTGGTTGTAGAGTGTAGACTTTGACTGATACAGTAAAAACCAATCGATACTGGAATGACTGGTGTCGTGTTTTGAGACATGCACTTTATTCTCTGCCCTGTTCAGGTATTTACTGTGTTTCTACATGTTGGTCCATAAAGTGATATTGTATATGACAAACCAGATTCACATCTGATTAGAATCAGAATCAGAAGATCAGAGTTTAATACATACAAGGAATTTGTTTCGGTGTCGTTGGTGCATGACAAACATCTCTAAATATAAACTATTTCACTAACAAGGACCACGGCACGTCAGATGTTTAAACATGTATAAGTATATTATAAAGTAACAGTTGGGAACCATGGGTGATGCTGCGGAGAGGGTTTAGGAAGAGGGGGGGGGGGGGGGGGGGTACAGAGGATGAGCAATGTTAGGATGAGGGAGGAAAGGTGAGAGGGATGAGGGAGAAAGGTGGGGGATGAGTGAGTAGGTGAGAGGATGAGGGGAGGAAAGGTGAAGGATGAGGTGAGGAAAGGTGAGGGATGAGGGAGAAAGGTGAGAGGGATGAGGGGAGGAAAGGTGATAGGGATGAGGGGAGGGAGAAGGTGAGGTAGGAGAGGATGAGCGGGATGAGGAGGAAGGTGAGATGGATAGGGGGAGAAAGGTGAGCGGATTAGGGATACCACAAGAAAAAATGGACGGGAAATGAGGTCTTAGTATTCAATTAGTGAGGTGGACTAGTTATGGTCTGAGTTAGCCATGGTGACAGCTTCGGGAGGCAGTTGAGTCCTTTGATATGTCTTCTAGCGTCAACTTGCGTTCTGCTTGTAATGTCTCGTTACAGATTACCTTTGGTCTCTTTTCTTTCGTAATGACCTTTCTGCTAGGGATGCTTTGCTGTGATCCGATGCGGCGACATTGCGCTGCTTGCCGCTGTGGCTGCTTTGGTAGGTGCCGTGCGTTCTTACGAGTAACTAGAGTTTCTCGGGCTTGATGGCGGCCACGTTGAGCGGAGCTGGGAGGCAGTGCGGAGTGCTAGGTCGGCGCGGCTTGATCTGGCGCAGTTGCGCGCATTACGGCTTTACAGTCTGTTGCGCTGGCTGATGAATGCGAGAGGGCCTGTGACCGGTTGCTGCATGCTGGACCGGCGCCGTCGCTCGTAGGAAAGTTGAGCGGGATGAGGGCTGACGGTGCCGGCTTCTATCTACGGATCCTGGTTCCTGTGTGAGAATGGAGACGAGAAAAGGGAAGACAAAGCAGAAAGAGCGGTTTGGGAGGGAGGGATGTGACAGCGGCGTCAAAGAAGGAAGTGCAAGGAAAAGGAGTGCTTTAAGTACGTGGAGAACGGAAATTGAATGAGTACGAGGCGTGGTCCTTACCCTGAACCCAGTTTATAAAAACCCCATTTCACTAACAAGGACACACAGTTTAAACATGTATATTACAAGTAAATTTGGGAAGCATGGGTGATATGCTGCGAGAGGGGGTGGAGGAGGGATGATGGATGAGGGTCAGAGGATGAGCGATGTTAGGATGAGGGATAAGGAAGGGAGTGAGGAAGGATGGAGGGAGGAAAGGTGAGAGGGATGAGGGAGATGGGGAGTGAGGCGGGACCATCGGCAGAGTGGTCCTGAGGTTGAACGGGAGCGATCCTGGAGGGAACCTGTGGGATGGAGACCTGAGTGGGGGAACCGTCTCTCTGGCGACTCCTACGGATCAGAGCCCCAAGACAAAACTTCATGAGGAGAAAGCGAGTGCGCGTTTTCATCAGGTCGTTGCGGACGTGGGCTAGGTTTTTTTTGCGATGTTGTCAGGAATACCCTGTCTGGAAGTGGTGGAGTGCCCCGATGTCAAGGATGGCCCCGAGTACGGCTCCGGGGGAATGCCGGATCGGACCTGGATCTGGCGAAAGTGGTGGTGGAACCCAGGAGCGCGTGGCTATTCTGCCAGGGTCTCAGGGGGAAGCTCGGCAGGCTAGCGGGAGTTGATGTAATCGAAGAACGGTTCGATGGGCTCAAGAGTGAATTCAGTCGAAAGAGGAGACTGGTTGGGTTGCGTGTGACTTGAGCTTACAGTAAAAACGCAATCTGATACAGTGCGAAGATGCACTGGTGTCCCGTGTTTGAGACAATGCAACTTTTATTCTCAATGCCTGTATTACAGAAGTAAGTTATAAATACTTAAATATAAATACTGACAAAAAAGAAAAGGGGGGAGTGGTGAGGAAGTGGGGAGGGAAGATGGGACCGGTTAGATGACAATTTATGTATTGTGTGGGGTATGAGATTGGATGAGACGAGGAAATATAATCGCTCATCTGCGAGTAAAGGTGATAGACATCACAAGACGACACGATTTTACTAAAGCATACAAGGATTTGTTTCTGGTGTCGTTGGTGGCGTGACAAACAGTCTCTAAATAGTAAACTATTTTCACTAACAGGACCACGGCCGTTCAGATGAAGTTTAACTTTATAAGTTATGATAAGTAACAGTGGGGGAAGCCTGGGTGTATGCGCGGAGAGGGTTTAGGAAGGGGGGGGGGGGGGGGGTCAGAGGATGAGCCAATGTTAGGATGAAGGGAGGAAAGGTGAGAGGGATGAGGGAAGGAAAAGGGGAGAGGGATGAAGGAATGTAGGGGAGGAAGGTAGAGGGATGAAGGGGAGGAAAGGGAGGGGATGGAGGGAGGAAAGGTGAGGGGCTGAGGGAGGAAAGGTAGAGGGATGAGGGAGGAAAGGTGATAGGGATGAGGTAGGAACGGTGAGAGGGATGAGAGGGGAAAGGTTGAGAGGTATGAGAGAGACAGGTGAGAGGGCTGAGGTAGGAAGGCGGGAGAGGATGAGGGGAGGAACGGTGAAGGGATGATCGGGATGAGGGGATGAACGGTGAGAGGGATGAGGTCGCTATGATGATGCCGGGCCATCGGCAGAGTGGTCCTGAGGTTGACGGGAGCGATCCTGGAGGGAACCTGTGGATGGAGACTCTGAGTGGGGAACCGTCTCTCTCGTGCGACTCTACGATCAAGCCCCAAGACAAAAACTTCATGAGGAGAGAAGGCGAGTGCGCGTTTTTGCAATTCATAGGTCGTTTGGCGGACGTAGGCTAGGTTTTATTCATTGCGATGTGTGATCAGGAATACCCTGTCTGTAAGTGGTGGAGTGCCCCGAAGTGCAAGAGTGCCCCGATGTACGGCTCCGGGGAAAGCGTCGGATCGGGTGCACCTGGATCGGCGAAAGTGGTGGTGTGGAACCCAGGGCGCGTGGCTATGTAATACTGCCAGAGGTCTCAGGGGGAAGCTCGGCAGGCTAGACGGCATTGATGTAATTCGTAAGAACGGTTATGGTCGTGGGCTCAAGAGTTGAATTCAGTCGAAAGAGGCAGACTGGTTTGGGGTTGCCCGGACTGGTTTGGTTTGTACTCGTTCGAGGACAATATAATTAGGGTATCGGAGGAGAGGACGGAGATTCGGATAATGAGCAGCATGCGAATGGATCGTAGAGGCAGGGTGGAAGCGTGTGAACTGCAGAGCAGCAGTGGAAGCTGAAGAATGCCAGGTAGGAAACATGGGTTCTAGGACTGTTGTCTGTCTTGGGGATAAGGACCGACTTGTGAGGGTTTCGATTGAATGCGGGCTTATGGAGGATGAGAAGTGTAGGGGGAGTCACTGCCTTCGGCAGTAGGCTGGGGGTGTTCGGATTTACCTTGAATGGCCTTATGAGGAGGCAGTTAATGTGGCGCGAAGCCCGCCAGGTCGGGGCACGTCGGAGAACCCAAATATTTAACGAGGGAGAGTTAATGTCACTACGGGTAACTTGTATGGTGGGATGATTTGATTTTTTTGGATGAATGGGCGAACGTTGATGAAATTGGAGAAGGTGAGACAGTCTAGGTGGGGAACAGGGAGGTTATGTGAGGCGGTGAAAGCTTTAAAGCCGTTAAGGTACGAGGAGAGGGTTTTTGTGGAGTGCGACGCTGTTGAGAATGGAGTCGCGTGACGGTGGTGACGGCAGGTGTTCCAGCGCAGGGTCAGTTGACAGATGGGTGGTCACATTCCAGCTGTGTGGTTACAAAGTTTAACTGTGACTTACTCCAGTAGGTAAACGTGCCGTGCTCTGTACATGCCACTGATTAAGGGTTAAGTTTTCTTATTTTAGAAACAATTGGTGTTTTCTTTTCAGTGTAAAAAAAGAGACTTGCAACATTTGCCTGTTCTTATTGCGCCTAGTGACGAGAGGTCTTGTGTAGCGATGCGTCCCGCTGCACAGGCTTTGAAAACTGATACACAGCTTATTTAACATCGCGTGCACTATGCAGGTTATAACAAATGTAACGTCCTACTCACCACGTGAGCGTTAATGCTACGGGTCGGGTGATGGGCTTATGTGTAGTCGCACGACCTGCAGAGTACCCACTGAGAGTTTATTTTATATACAAGGTGGGGCAATTCTCGGTTGCTCCCTCATATACTCTGTTCTTTTATGTCTTGAAAAAACGGATGGACAATATTCGCAAAGCGTTCACGGGAGTTTATATCTTATCAAGTACCAAAGTTCGGTAACGAGCGAGGGTGAAAGGGCGTTTGGGTCGGCCCAGCACTCTGACTGATTTTTAAAAGTCCAAAGATCTGATCTCTCCTGAAGCTGTTAAATCCACATTGAAGAGCAAAGAGAACATACAGAGGTTAGTTATTGCTGTTTCAATGACTTGTATTGTACTTGTTACAGTTTCCAATTTTAGACCGCTAATTGTTGTAATATCGTCTGTGTTTTGCTGTGTCTGTTTGTTGTGCTGCTGTTCTGGTCGCAGCCCTACTCCCTTGAAAAGAGAAGAGCTTTAACTTAATCTCATCGGACCTTCCTGGTTTAAATAAAGCTTAATAAAAACATAAAAAATGTCTTCTAAGACATGGTGACTTATGCACACTGGAAATTAGTGGATGCCTGCTGGCTGGAAATGTTGAGGTATCTTTTGAGATTCTTCAGTCTTCCAGGTCATTGTATCCATTGAAGGTTATCATAGGCCCATGGAACTTGCTTAGGTTTGCTGCAAGATCTTTGTCCTCGAATCCAAAGAAGCTTCTTCAGTTCTACTATGGTGGGGAGATGAAATTATTTGTTTGACCATGTTTTGAAGTTAAATGTATTGATTCGACCTTTTCAAGATACAACTTCTGTTCTACATACAAACACACAATGCCGGTAGTCAGTTTGAAACACCTTAATTCAGGACAATAATTACAAATAAAAAAATAATTACCCTTCTTTTTACAAATCGAATCTCCTGTGACACAGTGAACATTTTACAACAAACAGAACTTTAAATGTGTTTCGGGATTATTGGAACAATTTTGCATGCCAAACATGACAGGATTCAAAATTGGTTGCAGTAACTGAGGAATAGCGGACAGATTATTCGCACCACGGGGAACATTGTTCATCAGAATTCCAAATCTAGTTTGAAGTATTTCAAAGTAACACCCAAAAGAAAAGTTAATGAAGAGAAGTGAGTTTGAGGTGTGACAGGTACTGACAGCTTTTCTGTCCGCTCTGTCCTGGAATCGCAGAAAAACAATTTGAAGATTGTCCATTAAGAAAAAAGGATTGGAAAGCAGAGGAACTAAGATTGGAGACAGCGGTGGCGAAAAGTCCCATAAATGTTGTTCACTTTGGTGTCAGAGCATGCCAACTTTACAAATCAGCAGGGTTATTTAGCTCCCATTAGTAAAGACTGGACTTTAATGATGGTTTCCCACAAAGTGTAGGTGGATGTTGTAAGATAAAGTTATCATGTTAAAAAAAGAAATAACCATAACCACAGCAATGAAAGATAAGGCCTTGTTAGATGTCATATGTGGTGTTATATTGTAGAGGACAACAGATGGCAAGATATCTGTCATAAGACAGGACGGCTAATTACAAAACTCCACGGTTGCATAAGTGTACAAACAGAAAATCTGCAGATAACAAAATGATGCAGAAACAGTGTGAAGTCAGAGAGAATCTGATCAGAAGGAATGAACAACCCCCTGTACACATACAGTTCATTCATAAACAGGCGCGCACAGAAAGATGTACATAGGTTCATGTAAACTTCGTTCATGCAGATAACCACAATGAGAGACGTGTTGAAATAATTATAACAAGGTAAAATACACAAGTTTCCTGAATATAAATATATTTCAAACTTCAAGATAGAAATAAGCTCAAGAATGAAATAAAGATCATATACTGAAGAAGTTGAATTCCCCATAACATCTGTTACAGTCTGCAAATGAACCAGACATCAGCGGACCTGCTTTGTTTAAGAGCCTACAGCTTTTAGCCTTTCCAATACTACCAGCACAAAACATTTTTCAAAGTGCACCACTTCACCACATTCAGTGGTTCATGCAAGTTTGATGTTACACACAAGCTCAGACTTTGCTGATGTCTGTCAGTCACTTCCCACTGAAGTCCTGCTGCACATCTGCGAGCTGTTTATGTCGTTGCAGAACAGATTGAGCCAACAGGCCAGTCTCAGCCTATTATCAAGGCACGAGACCAGTTTTTGAATTGATTTGAACAGCATCAGTGGAAGAAACGACCCCTTATTCTGTAATTGTATATGATCAAAAAGGATGCTGAAACTTCTCTACAGTTAATGAGAGGAAATGAAGTCTTAATGATTTCTCAAAGTTTTCTCTGTCTTTATAAAGTGACACATTTCCTATCACAAGTTCTATCAATTTTTTGTTGATAATGGTCAGATTTCTCATTGTAGGATTCCTTATGAGAAAAACTGAACTTCAAAGTGTGGGAGACCCCCATGGTACGTGAGGTCCAGACAGAGCTGTTAGAAATGTTTGGCTTAGCGTTGCACTCTTTGTCAGACTCTTGACCACTTTGTGGTGGTGTGAGAGGCCCTCTGAACCTTTGCTGCTAAATCCATGTGACTTGGTATTCGTTAAGAGTAAGATTCTTTGTCGATAGTCTTGTTCATGTGTTCTTTATTTGTAGGCTCCATTGTTCGGATATACTCGACTACGACTTTAGTCTAATACTTCCTCCGAAAGGGGTTTTTTAAACTGTGAAACCAGTGCAACACTCAGGCCGACGTCCGATTACTTTCATGGTTTTTAATGGAGGAAAGGTGAGAGGGATGAGGGAGGAAAGGTGAGAGGGATGAGAGGAGGAAAGGTGAGAGGGATGAGAGGAGGAAAGGTGAGAGGGATGAGGGGAGGAAAGGTGAGAGGGATGAGGGGAGGAAAGGTGAGAGGGATGAGGGAGGAAAGGTGAGAGGGATGAGAGGAGGAAAGGTGAGAGGGATGAGGGAGGAAAGGTGAGAGGGATGAGAGGAGGAAAGGTGAGAGGGATGAGAGGAGGAAAGGTGAGAGGGATGAGAGGAGGAAAGGTGAGAGGGATGAGGGATAGTGGGACGGATCCTGGTTCCTGTGTGAGAATGGAGACGAGAAAAGGGAAGACAAAAGAATGGAGACGAGAAAAGGGAAGACAAAGCGAGAAAGAGGGTTTGGGAGGGAGGGATGTGACAGCGGCGTCAAAGAAGGAGTGCACGGAAAAGGAGTGCTTAAGTACGTGGAGAACGGAAATTGAATGAGTACGAGGCGTGGTCCTTACTCCTGAACCCAGTTTATAAAAACCCCATTTCACTAACAAGGACCACACAGTTTAAACATGTATATTACAAGTAACATTTGGGAAGCATGGGTGATATGCTGTGAGAGGGGGTGGAGGAGGGATGATGGGATGAGGGGTCAGAGGATGAGCGATGTTAGGATGAGGGATGAAGGAAGGGAGTGAGGAAGGGATGAGGGGAGGAAAGGTGAGAGGGATGAGGGAGATGGGGATGAGGCGGGACCATCGGCAGAGTGGTCCTGAGGTTGACGGGAGCGATCCTGGAGGGAACCTGGTGGGATGGAGACTCTGAGTGGGGGAACCGTCTCTCTGCGACTCTACGGATCAGAGCCCCAAGACAAAACTTCATGAGGAGAGAAGCGAGTGCGCGTTTTCATTCAGGTCGTTGCGGACGTAGGCTAGGTTTTTTTGCGATGTTGTCAGGAATACCCTGTCTGGAAGTGGTGGAGTGCCCCGATGTGCAAGGAGTGCCCCGAGTACGGCTCCGGGGGAATGCCGGATCGGACCTGGATCTGGCGAAAGTGGTGGTGGAACCAGGAGCGCGTGGCTATTCTGCCAGGGTCTCAGGGGGAAGCTCGGCAGGCTAGGCGGGAGTTGATGTAATCGAGAACGGGTTCGTATGGGCTCAAGAGTGAATTCAGTCGAAAGAGGCAGACTGGTTGGGGTTGCCCGGACTGGTTGGTTTTACTGCGTTCGAGGAAATATATTAGGGTATCGGAGGAGAGGACGGAGATGACGGATAATGATGCATGATGCGATGGATCGTAGAGCAGGGTGGAAGCTGTGAACTCAGAGCAGCGTAGGAAGCTGAAGAATGCCAGGAGGAACATGGGTTCTAGGACTTTGTCTGTGCTTGGGGATAAGTAGCCTTTGTGGAGGGTTTCGATGAAGCGGGCTAGGAGATGAGAAGTGAGGGGGAGTCACTTCGGCGTAGGGCGTGGTTCGGCCTTGCGAAGGCCTTTGAGGAGCATGTTAATGTGGGCGAGAGCCCAGGCGGGGCACGGAGACCCCAAAGATAATTTAACGAGGAAGTTAATTCCACTGAGGTAAACTTGTATGGTGGATGATTTGATTTTTTGGATTGAATGGGCGAACGTGATGAAATTGGAGAAGGTGAGGACGTCTAGTGTAGGGAACGGGAGGTTATGTGAGGCGTGGAAAGCTTTGAAGCCGGTTAGGTACGAGGAGAGGGTTTGTGGAGTGACGCTGTTGAGGATGGAGTCTCGTGACGTGGTGACCAGGTGTTCCAGCTGCAGGGTCAGTTGAAGATGGTCGGCACATTACAGCTGTGTGTTAACAAAGTTTACTGTGACAATTACTCCATAGGTAAACTGGCCTACTCTGTACAATGCCTGATTAAAGTTAAGTTTCTATTTTAGAAACAAGTTGTGTTTTTCTTTCAGTGTAAAAAAGAGACTTGCAACATTTTGCCTGTTCTTGACTATGAGGATCTTGTGTACATGCGTGCCCCTGCACAGGCTTTGAAACTGACACATCTTATCATGCGTCACTCAGGTTCATAACAAATTGTAACGTCCTGACTCACCACTGTGAGCTTTATGCTCGGGTGGGATGGTCTTGTTTACCAGCCTGCAGATGTACCCACTGGTTTATTTTTATATACAAGGCAATTCTCGGGTTGCTCCCATCATACCTCTGTTCTTTTATTTCTAAAAAACGTGATGGACAATATTCGCAGCGTTCTAGGGAGTTTTATATCTTATCAGTACCAAATGTTCGTACTGAGCGAGGGAAGAGGGCGTTTGGGTGCCCAGCACTCTGACTGGATGTTTTAAAGTCAAAGATCTGATCTCTCCGAATGCTTTTAAATCCACATTGAAAGAGCAAGAGAATCATCCAGATGTTGTTATTGCTGATTTCATGACTTGTATTGTACTTTTAGCATTTCCATTTTAGACCGCTATGTGTTGTAATATCGTCTGTGTTTCTTGTGTCTGTTTTTGTGCTGCTGTTCTGTCTCAGCCACGACTCCCTTGAAAAAGAGACTTTTAATCTCAACGGGACCTTTCCTGGTTAAATAAAGCTTTAATAAAAAATAAAAAATGTCTTCTAAGACATGTGACTTATGCACACTGGAAGTTAGTGGATGCCTGCTGGCCTGGAAAGTGTTGAGGGTATCTTTGAAGATTCTCAGTCTTCCAGGTCATTGTATCCATTGAAGGTTATCATAGGCAAGTGAACTTGCTTAGTTTGCTGAAGATCTTTGTCCTCTGATCCAAGAAGCTTCTTCAGTTCTAACTGACTGGTGGGGAGATGAAATTTTGTTTGACCATGTTTTGTTGAAATTATTGATTCGACCTTTCAAGATACAACTTTCTACATCACAAAACACAATTTCTGTAGTCGTTGAAATCACCTTTAATTCAGGACAATATATTACAAATAAAAAAATGAATTACCCTTCTTTTTTACATCGAATCTCTGTGACCAGTGAACATTTTACAACAGAACAGACCTTTAAATGTGTTTCGGATTTTGGACATTTGCATGCCAAACATGACAGGATTCAAAATTGGTTGCAGTACTGAGGAATATGCTGACAGAATTATTCGCAGCTCACGGGGAACATTGTTCATTTCAAATCTAGTTTGAAGTATTTCAAAGTAACACCCAAAAGAAAAGTTAATGAGAGAAGTGAGTTGAGGTGTGCAGGTACTGACAGCTTTCTGTCTCGTCTGTCTGGAACCAGAGAAACAAATTTTAAGAATTGTCATGTAAGAAAAAAGGATTGGAAGCAGAGGAACTAAGATGGAGACAGCGGTGGCGAAAAGTCCATAAATGTTGTTCACTTTGGTGTCAGAGCATGCCAACTTTACAATCAGGTGGTTATTACAATAAAAACTCTTTATGATGTTTCCACAAAGTGTCAGGTGGATGTTTAAAGATAAAGTTATCATGAATTTAACAAAAGAATACAACCATACCACAGCAATAAAGATAAAGGCCTTGTTAGATGTCATATGTGTGTTATATTGTAGAGGACAACAGATGGCAAGATATCTGTCATAAGACATGACGGCTAAATTACAAAACTCCACGTTTGCATAAGTGTACAAACAGAAAATCTGCAGATAACAAAATGAAGCAGAAATAGTGTGAATGTCAGAGAGAATCTGAATCAGAAGGAATGGAAACAGTTTTTCTCTGGTCCCCTCCCCAATGTGACCAGTGATGACATGTTTAGCCGCATGTCGTCATTTCACCGCTGGCTGTCGAGGTGGTGTCCAGCAAACGATGTGGGCTTCATAGACAATTGGAACACCTTTCTGGGGAAAACCTGGTCTGATAGGAGAGACGGCATCCATCCCACTTTGGATGGAGCAGCTCTCATATCTAGAAATATGGCCAAGTTTATTACCTGACCAAAACCATGTCGACAACCCAGAGTTGAGACCAGGAAGCAGAGCTGCAGTCTTACAAGCTTCTCTGCGCCTCCATTAGAGCAGCTGCCCACCCAGTCCTTTAGTATAGAGACTGTGTCTGTCCCCGTCCACCCAGTCCTTTAGTATAGAGACTGTGTCTGTCCCCCGTCCACCCAGTCCTTTAGTATAGAGACTGTGTCTGTCCCCCGTCCACCTACATTATTTAAAGATAAAACAAACAGAAGAGGAGTTCATCATAAAAACTTAATACAAATTAAATCAACATCTCCAACAGTCCAAAATAAGAGAATTAAATGTGGACTATTGAATATCAGTTCTTTGCATCTAAATCTGTTCTTAGTCAATGAATTAATACTGACTATGATATTGATGTGTTGTCTCACTGAAACCTGGCTGCAGGAGGATGAATGTTGCCTTAAATGAATCCACTCTCCGAGTCATTATAAATACCATGTTCCTCGAAGTACTGGTCGAGGTGGTGGAGTTGGAGCCATATTTGACTCAAGTCTATAATAAATCCCAAACCTAAACTAAATTATAATTCATTGAAAGTCTTGTCCTTAGCCTCACTCACCCAACCTGGAAAACTTCGCAGCCAATTTTATTTGTTACAGTATATCGAGCTCCAGTATAAACCGACTCATTGTCTGAACCGCACTCTTGATCTTGTTCCCTCATATGGCATTGAAATTGATAATATAATAGTCTTCCCACAGAATCCTCTTCTGTCTGACCATTTTTTAATAACCTTTGAGTTCATACTACCGGACTATAAGCCTTTTGTAGAAGCTTCTACAGCAGATGTTTACTGATAGTGCTGTAGCCAAATTTAAGGAAGTGATTCCCTCAGCATTGAATCAAATGCCATGTCTAACTGTAAACAGGACTTGTCTGCTTCCTTTAGCCCCTCACAATAGACCATCTTGTTGAGTTATTACAGGCTCATTACGGACAACTCTAGACTCTATTGCACCTCTGAAAAAGAAGATAATTAAACAAAGAAGGCTAGCACCATGGTATAGCCAGCAGACTCGTAAATTAAAGCAAGAGGCACGTAAATCTGAACGCAAATGGCCACTAAACTGGAAGAATCTCATCTAGTCTGGCAAGATAATCTAAAACATACGGAAGGCTCTCCGTAATGCCAGAGCAGCCTACTACTCTTCCTATTATGAGGAGAATAAGAACAACCCCAGGTTTCTCTTCAGCACTGTAGCCAGGCTAACAGAGAATCACAGCTCACTGAACCATCATTTCCTTTAGGTCTAAGTAGCAAGACTTCATGAGCTTCTTTAATGATGATTATAACTATAGAGACAAAATCCATCACCCTTGCCCTCAACAGGCATTGATCTGCATTCTGATACAGCAAGTTTTGAAACAGCTGTAAAACCTGTTTATGTTTTAGCTGTTTTTCCCCCATCGACCTTCATCAAATAACTTTAATCATTTCTGCAGCTAAGCCGTCAACCTGTCTCTAGACTCCATCCAACCAGGCTGCTCAAGGATGTTTTACCTGTAGTTAGTAATTCATATTGGATATGATTAATCCGTCTTTATTATCAGGATATGTACCACAGTCCTTTAAGGTAGCTGTAATTAACCTCTTCTTAAAAGCCCACTCTAGACCCAGAGGTCTTAGCCAACTACGAGACCGATATCAACCTTCCCTTTCTGTCTAAGATATTGAGAAAGCTGTAGCTAATCAGCTGTGTGACTTTCTCCAAACAATAGTCTATTTGAGGATTTCCAGTCAGGATTTAGAGTGCATCAAGCACAGAGACCGCATTAGTCAAAGTTACAAATGACCTCCTAATGGCATCAGACCAAGGACTCATCTCTGTACTTGTCCTGTTAGATCTTAGTGCTGCATTTGCACCATTGACCATCAAATTCTTTACAGAGACTGGAACATCAAACTGGCATCAAAGGAACCGCCCTAAGTTGGTTTAAATCGTATTTCTTAGATCCATCTCAGTTTGTTCACGTCAATGATGAAATCCCCATGTAGACCAAAGTTTGTCATGGAGTCCCACAAGGTTCTGTACTAGGACCCATTCTATTCAGTTTATATATGCTTCCTTTAGGGAACATTATATATATATTGTCCACATAAAACACATTTCGAGGACTGCATTCTTCCACTTACGTAACATCGCTAAAATCAACGCATCGTGTCTCAGGCGGATGCAGAAAAACTAGTCCACGCATTTGTTACTTCAAGGCGGGACTATTGTAAACTCTTTTTATCAGGCTGCCCAATAAGTCTCTGAGGACTTTGCAGTTAATTCAGAATGCTGCTGCACGTGTTCTGACAGGAACCAAGATCAGAGATCACATCTCTCCCATTCTGGTTTCCTTGCATTGGCTGCCTATTAAATCTAGAATAGAATTTAAATTCTCTCCTTACTACAAAGCTCTTCATGGTCAGGCACCATCATATCTAAAAGAGCTCATAGTACCTTATACCCCTCTAGAACACTGCGCTCTCAGGACGCTGGGTTCCTTGTGGTTCCTTGTGGTTCCTTGTGTGGTTCCTTGTGGTTCCTATAGTTTCCAAAAGTAGATTGGGAGCCAGAGCTTCAGCTATCAGGCTCCTCTTCTGTGGAACAAACTACCATTCTGGGTTCAGGAGGCAGACACGGTCACCACCTTTAAGATAACTGAAGACTTTCCTCTTTGATAGAGCTTATAGTTAGTGCTGGCTCAGGTCATCCCTTAGTGATGCTGCCATAGGATTAGACTGCAGGGGGACTCTGTCTGTCTGTCTCTCTGTCTCTTTCAGGGTTATGCCTAGTCAGGCACGGTACTGCTACTGTAATCATTTTATCAGTCATTGTAATTCATTGTCATTTTATCAGTCATTGTAATTCATTGTCATTTGATCATTCTTGTTAATTCATTGTCATTTTATTATTCATTGTAATTCATTGTCATTTATCAGTCATTGTAATTCATTGTCATTTATATCATTGTATCATTGTCATTTTATTATTCATTTATATGTCATTTATTTTATCTATTGTAATTCATTGTCATTTATCAGTCATTGTAATCATTGCATTTAATCAGTCATTGATATTCATTGTTCATTTACATCATTGTAATTCATTGTCATTTTATCAGTCATTTGTAATTCATTGTCATTTTATCAAGTCATTGTAATTCAGTGTCATTTTAATCATTCATTGTATTCATTGTCATTTATCAGTCATTGTAATTCAGTGTCATTTTATCAGTCAGCATTGTAATTCATTCATTGTCATTTGTCAGTCATTGTAATTGTACAATATGTTTGTGTTGATTTTGTTCGTACACTGACACATCTATTGCACGTCTGTCCGTCCTGGGAGAGGGATCCCTCCTCTGTGGCTCTTCCTGAGGTTTCTTCCACCTTTTTTCCCTGTAAAAGGAAAATGGACTTTGTGACTTTGGGCTGTACAAATAAAATCTAATCTGATTTGATTAAAAAAGTGACTTGATCTTGGTCCTGAACATTCACCACACAAAGTTAACAGTTTCAGGTTATTGCTGCAGGATACAGTGTTATGGACAACTCTGTATACCTCGGATAAACTGTACAGCCGTGGAAATGTTAAAGAAGACTGTGATGGCTGTGATGGATGGATCAGAACCTTTGGCCCAAGCAGCAAATACCAAATGACAATCTGCATTGACACAGGTACATGTTGTACAACACCTGAAGGGTTCTCCCCATGGACAGACCTCCAATCACACGACATGCCTGCTTTTGTTATGTTGTGAATGTGTTGAAGCTGAAGCTTGAACTGTCAGTACACTCCATCAGAACATTCATTTGCTTTGGACTTTATTTCATCAGTTTTTATTATTGCGTTTAAAAATGCTTTATCGTGCTCTTTGTCATGTCTGTCATAAAAATTAGTTGTATACTGTGTTTCAAATGTCTTAAATCATATGATGTCTAAGTGAGTTCCTACTCACAAGTTCTGTTTTCACTTCTCTAATATGACTTTGTTACTAAAGCTGGCAGGGTCAGGTAAAGTTCAGGTTAATGTAGAAATAGAAGAAGTCCAGAACAGAACAAGGGTCAGGGACAGGTCAGAGAAGCTACTTTTAAATTGGGGAAATGCAAACTATTAGAGGAAATTAAGAAGACTTATGATGCTATCTGTATCTATAGGGGGGTCCGAGACAGCCCATGGAGAGTGTATAGGAACCAACTGTTAAAGCTCCACAGGGAGCCTTTTCTCTGTGACCCCTTCTGTGTGTTGCGCTGTTAAACGCTTCTCCTTGTACAGGAATAAACTCAACTTAAACTCTGATACTTCAAATCCAGTCTTCCTTATTGCAGGGTCATTTGAAAATTCTTATAACAATGTCATGAAAGTAAATGTATATATTGTGTCATCATTTTGTTTGAAATAAACAGTTGAACTTAAACAAAGTTTGACATTTTCATTTCTTCACAATTTCAAGTTCAACTCAAGCATCAACCCCCATTTCTATAAAGTGAAGCCACAAACTGCAGTTCCTCAAACGTCCACCTGAGGCTGGCTC
Source organism: Larimichthys crocea (assembly GCF_000972845.2). Classification (NCBI taxonomy): domain Eukaryota; kingdom Metazoa; phylum Chordata; class Actinopteri; family Sciaenidae; genus Larimichthys; species Larimichthys crocea. The sequence continues at coordinate 29,356,237 of NC_040017.1, forward strand.
CAGAAGTGAGTCAGTCTCCATAAGTCCCCATGTCCAAATGTCCAACTTCACAGCAGAAATAAACATGTTTACAGCCTGGTACAAAAAACAGTTTTGGTCTCTGTAGCTAATTTCCCCGTTCATGACAACTGTACTGAGGGTGAATTTATATACAACTCACCTGTTCACATTATATTAAGGCTTAAAGTTATGCAGGGTTAAGAGCGGGGACGCTTTGACTGACAGGTGTCACAGGTGTCAGGTTTCAGTAACCTGGCTTCATTTAGCCCTCCTCAGTCCACCCTCTTTTGTATTGTAATTCAAAGACACCCTACTGACTCTGGCTGCACCTTCAGATCCCGTCCATGACTGCCAGAGGTGGCAGCCTGGCTCATTACATGTGATATGGTTTTTTACTGGTAAGCTCTGGAGCCATTCTGATGTGAACCAACCAGAAGAAGTTGGGTCAGTAAAGAAATGGATTGGATGGGTCAGTTGTTTGTAAAGTAGGTAACTTTAAAGTGTTGAAAGTCTTTGAAGATAGTGTTAACTAGCTGGTGGCATTTACCTTTATGGGGTCACTGACATGTGACTTATGCACACTGGAAGTTAGTGGATAGCCGCTGGCCTGGAAAGTGTTTAGGGTGTTTGAGTTTCATCAACACAGACCTTTCTGGGTGCCATCACCATCACACCCCAACAATAGCTGCTGTTGAAGGGTCAGTTCACCAATGTCCTCCAGCTCAAGAAGCCACTGACATGCAAACTTACTCATGTTACTTTTTCAAGATTGAAGTGATCTGGATCTTTACATGTGTTTATAACTTTCAGTCTTCAGCTGTGTCCCAAACTTTGAAAATGTGTGTCCACTGACTGAGCTATTTTTCAATTTTGATTTTCATTAAATCAAAATTGTAGACTAATTGAAGACTTTGTGAAGATTGCAAAGCCTAGCCTTGCTGTAGCAATGGCTTCTCTCTCCTGCCCTGTGTGCCACATGTTCAGTTACTCCTCGTCCTCCTTTAGTGATAACGGTACTTGTAATAAATGTAGTTTATTTGTAGCTTTGGAGGCGAGGATCAGTGAGTTAGAGGCACGGTACCGCACCACCGAACAGTCAGTAGCTCAGATAGTTAGCCAGTCCCCTGTAGCCGGTGCGGCAAGCCACAGGTAGCTTCCAGCTAGCCGTCCCCCGGTAGTTCCCGAGCAGCCGGGGAGGCTGGGTGACTGTTCTGAGGAGGCCATAGCCCAAAACTGAAGCCCACGGTACACCACAACCGCTCCACGTTTCAAACAGATTTCCCGCTCAGCGACCACACCGCTGAGAGGCCAGCTCTGGTCATGGCAGGCCATAGTTCAGAAACGTGAAGTTAGCCGACCACGGGGGCCATAGTCAAAGCATCCGGGGGCCAGAGGGGCGACCATCGATTTTTGAAACTGGCTGGCAAGGATAAGCGTAAATACAGTAAGATTGTTATTCACGTTGGCGGTAATGACACCCGGTTACGCCAATCGGAGGTCACAAAATTAATGTTCATCGGTGTGTGATACGCCAAAACGATGTCGGACTCCATAGTTTTCTCTGGTTCCCCTCCCCAATGTGACCCATGATGCACATGTTAGCCGCATGTCGTCATTTCAACGCGGCTGTCGAGGTGGTGGCCAGCAAACGATGGGGCTTCATAGACAATTGGACACCTTTCTGGGGAAAAAATGGTCTGATTAGGAGAGACGGCATCCATCCCACTTTGGATGGAGCAGCCTCTCATATCTAGAAATATGGCCAAGTTTATTAGCTGACCAAAACTCAGTCGACAACCCAGAGTTGAGACCAGGAAGCAGAGCTGCAGTCTTACAAGCTTCTCTGGCCTCCATTAGAGCAGCTGCCCACCCAGTCCTTTGTATAGAGGACTGTGTCTGTCCCCGTTCACCCAGTCCTTTAGTCTAGGGGACTGTGTCTGTCCCCGTCCACCCAGTCCTTTTAGTATGAGGACTGTGTCTTGTCCCCCGTCCACCTACTATTATTTAAAGCAAAAACAAACATGAAGAGGAGTTCATCATAAAACTTAATAAAATTAAAAAATCTCCAACAGTCCAAATAAGAGAATTAAATGGGACTCTTGGAATATCAGGTCTTGTCATCTAATCTGTCTTAGTCAAGAATTAATATCTGACTATGATATTGATGTGTTCTGTACTCACTTGAAACCTGGCTGCAGGAGGATGAATATGTTGCCTTAAATGAATCCACTCCTCCGAGTCATTATAATATCATGTTCCTCGAAGTACTGGTCGAGGTGGTGGAGTTGGAGCCATATGTTTGACTCAAGTTCTATTAAAATCCAAACCTAAAAAGCAAATTATAATATTCATTGAAAGTTTGTCCTTTAGCCTCACTCACCCAAACCTGGAAACACTTCGCAGCCAATTTATTGTTTACAGTATATTCGAGCTCCATGTAAAAAACCGGACTCATTGTGAACCGCACTCTGATCTTGTCCCCTCATATGGCATTGAAATGATAAATAAAATAAAGTTTCCCACAGAATCTTCTTCTGGTCTGACCCATTTTTCTACAATAACCTTTGCGTTCATCACTACCGGAACTATACAGGGCATTGGTAGAAGCTCTCCAGCAGTATGGTTAATCTGATTAGGCTGTAAGCGCAATTATCAGGACAGTGTTTCCTTCAGGCTTTGCCATCAAATTGCCTGTCTAACTGTACAGAGGACTGTCTGCTTCCTTGTCAGCCTCCTCCACAAACTAGACCATTTTGTTGGATTAGTATACAGGACTATTCCGGCAACTCTAGACTTATTGCACCTCTGAAAAAGAAGATAATTCAACAAAGAAGGCTAGCACCATGGTATAGCCAGCAGACTCGTAAATTAAAGCAAGAGGCACGTAAATCTGAACGCAAAGGCCACTAAACTGGAAGAATCTCATCTAGTCTGGCAAGATAATCCAAAAACATACAGGAAGGCTCTCCGTAATGCCAGAGCAGCCTGACTACTCTTCATTAATAGAGGAGATAAGAACAACCCACCCAGGTTTCTCTTCAGCACTGTAGCCAGGCTAACAGAGAATCACAGCTCTACTGAACCATCTATTCCTTTAGGTCTAAGTAGCAATGACTTCATGAGCTCTTTAATGATAAGATTATAACTATTAGAGACAAAATCCATCACCTTGCCCTCAAAGGCATGATCTGCATTCTGATACAGCAAGTTTTGAAACAGCTGTAAAACCGATATTATTAGACGTTTTTTCCCCCATCGACCTTCATCAAATAACTTTAATCATTTCTGCAGCTAAGCCGTCAACCTGTCTCTTAGAACTCCATCCCACCAGGCTGCTCAAGGATGTGTTTACCTGTAGTTAGTAATTCATATTGGATTGATTAATCCGTCTTTATTATCAGGATATGGACCACAGTCCTTTAAGGTAGCTGTAATTAAACCTCTTCTAAAAAAGCCCACTCTAGACCCAGAGGTCTTAGCCAACTACAGACCGATATCAAAACTCCCTTTTCTGTCTAGAGATACTTGAAAAGCTGTAGCTAATCAGCTGTGTGACTTTCTCCCATAACAATAGTCTATTGAGGATTTCCAGTCAGGATTTATGAGTGCATCATAGCACAGAGACCGCATAGAGTCAAAGTTACAAATGACCTCCTAATGGCATCAGACCAAGGACCACTCTGTACTTGTCCTGTTAGATCTTAGTGCTGCATTTGACACCATTGCACCATCAAATTCTTTACGAGACTGGAACATCAAACTGGCATCAAAGGAACCGCCCTAAGTTGGTTTAAATCGATTTCTTAGATCCATCTCAGTTTGTTCACGTCAATGATGAATCCTCCATGTAGACCAAAGTTTGTCATGGAGTCCCACAAGGTTCTGTACTAGGACCACTTCTATTCAGTTTATATATGCTTCCTTTAGGGAACATTATTATTATATTATTTGTCCACATAAAACACATTTCGAGGACTGCATTCTTCCACTTACGTAACATCGCTAAAATCAGACGCATCGTGTCTCAGGCGGATGCAGAAAAATAGTCCACGCATTTGTTACTTCAATGTGACTATTGTAACTCTTTGTTTTATCAGGCTGCTCCAATAAGTCTCTGAGGACTTTGCAGTTAATTCAGAATGCTGCTCACGTGTTCTGACGGAACCAAGATCAGAGATCACATCTCTCCCATTCTGGTTTCCTCTGCATTGGCTGCCTATTAAATCTAGAATAGAATTTAAATCTTCTCCTTACTTACAAAGCTCTTATGGTCAGGCACCATCATATCTAAAAGGCTCATAGTACCTTACTACCCCTCTAGAACACTGCGCTCTCAGGCGCTGGGTTCCTTGTGGTTCCTTGTGGTTCTTGTGGTTCCTTGTGGTTCCTATAGTTTCCAAAGTAGATTGGGAGCCAGAGCTTTCAATATCAGCTCCTCTTCTGTGGAACAAACTACCATTCTGGGTTCAGGAGCAGACACGTCAACACCTTAGAGTAGACTGAAGACTTTCCTCTTTGATAGAGCTTATAGTTAGTGCTGGCTCAGGTCATCCCTTAGTGATGCTGCCATAGATTAGACTGCAGGGGGGACTCTGTCTGTCTGTCTCTCTGTCTCTTCAGGGTTATGCCTAGTCAGGCCGGATACTGCTACTGTAATCATTTTATCAGTCATTGTCAGTCATTGTAATTTTTAGCATTTGTAATTCATGTCTGTTTATATTCATTGTAATTCATTGTCTTTTATATCATTGTAATTCATTGTCATTTATCAGTCATTGTAATTCATTGTCATTTTATCATTCATTGTAATTCATGTCATTTTATTATTTCATTGTAATTCATTGTCATTTTATCAGTCATTGTAATTCATTGTCATTTTATCCGTCATTTAATTCATTGTTCATTTTATTCTGTATTCATTGTCATTTTATCAGTCATTTGTTAATTCATTGTCATTTTATCATCATGTAATTCATTGTCATTTATCAGTCCTTGTTAATTCATTGTCATTTTATCAGTCATTGTAATTCATTGTTTTATACGTCTTGTAATTCATGTCATTTTTATCAGTCATTGTAATTCATTGTCATTTTGTCAGTCATTGTAATTGTACAATATGTTTGTGTTGATTGTTCTTGTACACTGACATCTATTGCACGTCTGCCGTCCTGGGGGGGGATCCCTCCTCTGTGGCTTCCTGAGGTTTTCTTCCACCTTTTTTCCCTGTAAAAGGAAATGGACTTTGTGACTTGGGCTGTACAACATAAAATCTAATCTGATTTGATATAAAAAAGTTACTTGATCTGTTCCTGAACATTCACCACACAAAGTTACAGTTTCAGGTTATTGCTGCTTGAACGTGTTATGGACACTCTGTATACCTCTGATAAACTGTACAGCCGTGGAACATGTTTTGTTTACCTTATTGACCAACTTTAATTTAATACCAACTTTTCCACATTACAAAACACAACTTCTCTGTAGTTTAAAATCAACTTTTAATTCAAGGCAAGATATTACACTGAACAAATACTGACCCTCCATTTACTTTAATCTCTGTGACCAGTGACATTTTACAACAAACAGACCTTTAAAAATGTGTTCGGTTTTGGACATTTGCCATGCCAAACATGACAGGATTCAAAATTGGTGCAGTACTGAGACAATATGCTGACAGAATTATTCGCCAGCTCACGGGGGAACATTGTTCATTTCAAATCTAGTTTGAAGATTCAGACAAACATCCAAAGAAAAATTCAGAAAGGAACACGAGTTGAGGGTGCAGGGGTACTGACGCTTTCTGTCTCATTTGTCTGGAACCAGAGAACAGACTTTAAGAATTGTCATGTAAGAAAAGGATTGGAAGCAAGGAACTAAAACAGTGACAAAAGTCCCAAAAAGTCCATAATATTTGTTCACTTTGGTGTCAGAGCATGCCAACTTCACACAGATAGTTTACGGCCAAAACAAATGTTTATGTGTTTCCACAAAGTGCAGACGGATGTTTTAAAGATAAAGTTATCATGAATTTAACAAAAGAATCAACCATACCACAGCAATAAAGATAACGCCTTGTTAGATGTCATGCGTTGTGTTATATTGTAGAGGAAACAGATGGCAAGATATCTGTCATAAGACAAGGCTAATACAAAACTCTATACTTCCATAAGTATATAAACACAGAAAATCTGCAGGAAACAAAATGAAGCAGAAACAGTGTGAATGTCAGAGAGAATCTGAATCAGAAGGAATGGAAACAACCCTGTGCTACCCATACAGTTCATTCATAAACGGCTGACACGAAAGATGTACATAGTTCATGTAAAACTTCTGTTCATGCAGATAACCACAATGAGAGACGTGTTGGAAATATTAAACAAGGTATAATAACAACGTTATCATGAATATAAATATTTAAACTTCCAATAGAATAGCTTCAGATGAAATAAGATAATAACTGAAGAAGTTTGAATCACCATAACTCTGTTTACCATTTAGTCTGCAAATGCAATTACATCGCTGCTTTGTTTAAGACCAGAGTTTAGACATTTCAAAATAATCAAGCACAAAATTTCAAAAGTGCACCATCTCACCACATCAGTGTTCATGACAAGTTGATGTTAACACAGCTCAGCATTGCTGATGTCTGCAGTCACTTCCCACTGAGTCCGCTGCAAACATCTGCAGCTTTTTATGTCTTTGCAGAACAAGATGAATCCAACAGGCCAGTCTCAGCTCATTATCAAGGCACGAGACCAGTTTGATTGATTGACAGCATCAGTGGAAGAACGACCCCTTAGTCTGTAATTGTATATGATCAAAAGATGCTGAGAACTTCTCTACAGTTAATGGAAGAGGAAATGAATGCTTAATGAGTGTCAAGTTTTGGTGTTTTTTCTTTTGATCCCTCAGTTAATGCTCCACTTGAAAGAGCTTGGTCACGCAAGGAACAACTCTTGACAGGATTTCCCCTTTTATGTTTTA
>NC_040017.1:29363320-29363588 GCF_000972845.2 Larimichthys crocea
AATTGGTCGAGGAACAGCCTAAAAGTTGGAAATATGTATTTTTGTTATTTAATCAGAATTCTGCATTTTTTAAAAACCTAATTTAAATCCAGGTTTGTTGCATGGGTTCATGTTAATTTCTAAAAGTAATTTTGGGAAACAATGAATCAATGAAAAAACAGACGCATGAATGTCGACGAGCTCGACTTTGATGATCCACCGTGGGGAATCACTGATTACAGCAGCTGACAGAACCCAAGGTGGATCAATAAAATACTTAATAAAAATA
>NC_040017.1:29363688-29363946 GCF_000972845.2 Larimichthys crocea
GTTACGGATTGAAACCAAAGAAATTTCCCCATTCAACTGTAAAGTCGACATTAAAAGCAAAGCTGCATATCGAGATCAGAGTTTGGTTTGTCTGTAGATATAAAGGCTCATTTTCAGGTGATTATACACAAATGGAAACATACTAATACATATTGAATTCCATCGCTGCCAATCGATGCTCCCAAGTCTTACACACTGAACCTTTAAGTGACTTCACCTTACGTTACATTACGTCATATATTTACATTTTTTCAATTT
>NC_040017.1:29364046-29365648 GCF_000972845.2 Larimichthys crocea
ACTCTGATGGTTTTCATTCGTATCGGCAAGACCCCTGGAAAACAAGACTGTGAGAGGTGCATCGCTGCTTCACCTGAAGCCCTCGCTCACAGGGACTGGAGAGGTGTGAAATTCTATGTTTACAATAGAATCGTGTCAGATCAGAAGCTGTAGACATGGACTATGTTTACAAAGGTAGGCCTACACCTTCCATACCATGACAGTAGGCCTTCTGTTTCCATAGGAACACTTTATTGTATCTTGCTGCCACACTAGTGGGCTGAACTGTTCGTCTGTTGGAAAAACCCAAAAAATGTCACAATCCACTCCAGTCCCCTGCCTGCTTTTCCCCTTACCTTGCACCCAGGGGAAAAGCAGGCAGGGACCTCAGATGTGGATTGTTGTTGACCATGGACCAACAAAAACGTTACTTACATAATTGTTCCGGGTTTGATTTAAGCCCCCCCCCGGTCAGCACCCCACCGGTTCAAGGGCCTTTCACTTATAATGCAATGCAATACAATGCAACAACTTCCTGGTTCATATTTTCTACTGTACCTTTGACCTTTATGTATGTGTTCTGTCTGAGAAGGTACTGTTGTGGCTCTGACATGTGATCTGCATGGAGTCATACCTGTTCTAATCCTTTGAGTAGTGAGGGTTTTGTTTTTTTCAAATGCTGCTTTTATTTTAAAAGATATTTCAAGGCATTTTACGAATGTTTGCATGTTTTGCTCTTAAAATGCACTTTTACCACTTTTCTTGGAATTCAGGTAAAAAAAAAGCTGTGTTGCACAAATACAACGATGTTGTTTGTACAAATAGTACATTGAATTTAAAATTGTTTTGTACAATGGGTTTGTATTGGAGTAGTAAGGGGTTTTGTTTTTTTCAAATGCTGCTTTTATTTTGAAAGATATTTCAAGGCATTTTACGAATGTTTGCATGTTTTGCTCTTAAAATGCACTTTTACCACTTTCCTTGGAATTCAGGTTAAAAAAAAAGCTGTGTTGCACAAATACGATGTTATGATGTTATTTGTACAAATAGTACATTGAATTTAAAATTGTTTTGTACAATGGGTTTGTATTGGAGCTGCTTGCTCTAAAAAAGCAACATTAAATGCTAATGTTCTGGCAGAAGTATCCTTGATTTCATTAAGTCTTCATTTAGTTGACTGTGGTCTTTGCTCTCACTTAGACACTTTGGGATGGGAAAGACGTGGTTGTTTTAAATGGTAACGCTTAGACTATGGACATGTTGTATAATTATTGTCTAAATCTTCATCTTCATTAAACAACACTGTTGTGGTGGTGTTTCAATGTGGACATAAATACAGGGCACAGAGGTGAGGTGAAATTATGGAGATTTATTGCAGGCTACCAGAGAATGGAAGTGAAGTGGAGAGGAGATGATGGCTGACAGAGGCTGAGGACTGAGTATAGCTGGCTGGAGAGGTGCAGGGACAGCAGGCAGGTTGGAAAGAGTCCCAGGACACAAGTATAAAACACAGAAACAAAACAGTCTCTAAAATGACCGGAACTTTTAAGTGGCCTATGAACCTGAACAGTCTGAGACAGTGATTTGGTGATGAAGGGGAGTCAAGCAGGGATAGATATGCTG
>NC_040017.1:29365748-29365971 GCF_000972845.2 Larimichthys crocea
TAATATGAGAAACAGCTTCTGTATGAATATGAAGCTGGAAGCAGAGAACTATAATCTGCAAACATCACTCACAGTGACTCCACACAGTGATGAGCAGCCTCCTGTGGTGACTGTGACTTCCACCTGGCAGGAATCATGGCCATGAAACATTTCACCTCTTAAACATGCTCATCTACAGGCAGGGAGAGAATTCAGATATGAAGCTGATTTACCACAAACGTGA